>NC_091185.1:1246594-1461856 GCF_040958095.1 Procambarus clarkii
TCATATCTCAGATTTTCGAATAATATTGCATCTTAAGCAAGTTTTCTTGCATTTTGTTTCGTACTAAACATCACCGAATTTAGCAGTATTTTGACGTTTATCATCCTTTTTTTTCTTTATGTGATATAAACAAAATATCATCGAATTTGGCAATATTTTGCTGTTTTTCCACGTTTTTTTGAATTTCCAGCTTATTAGTATTAATTCATTTAATATACGATAAAAATGATACAAACACATAATTGATTAGATAATAACCTTAAATACTTCATTTTCAATCATCTATTTGTTTCTCGTTGAAATACTGAGTAAGATATTGAAAAGGGGAGAAGTTCGGTTTTTATTGCATATATCGACGTTCCAGCCGGAATAGAGCGGTTTTACGTGTACATCTTCCGTCGGTAATATAAACGGAATATCAGGAACATTTTAGTTCATTCTAATGAAAACACATTGATTTTTATCATTTGTATTGGAAACAACATTGTCATATGTCTTTTCTTGGATCTAAATAATACGAAACTTCGCTTTATGGTTCGAAGTTAAAATCCTTAAATTTGGTTTAATAGTGACTTTTTTCACGTTTTTCATGAAGTTTGATATTACGTAAATATATTCATTATTACCAATATTTTGATACTATTTCATGTAATATCACGATATGTGATTTGGCCTTCATATCTCAGATTTTCGCATAATATTGCATTTTAAGCAAGTTTTCTTGCATTTTGTTTCGTACTAAACATCACCGAATTTAGCAATATTTTGACGTTTATCAACCCCCTTTTCCTTTATGTGATATAAACAAAATATCATCGAATTAGGCAATATTTTGCTGTTTTTCAACGGTTTTGTGAATTTCCAGTTTATTGTTATTAATTCGTTAAATAAACGATAAAAATGATACAAACACATAATTGATTAGATAATAACCTTAAATACTTCATTTTCAATCATCTATTTGTTTCTCGTTGAAATACTGAGTAAGATATTGAAAAGGGGAGAAGTTCGGTTTTTATTGCATATATCGACGTTTCAGCCGGAATTGTGCGGTTTTACGTGTACATGTTCCATCGGTAATAGAAACGGAAAATCAGGAACATTTTAGTTCATTCTAATGAAAACACATCGATTTTTATCATTTGTATTGGCAACAACATTGTCATATGTCTTTTCTTTGATCTAAATAATACGAAACCTCGCTTTATGATTCGACGTTAAAATCCTCAAATTTGGTTTAATAGTTACTTTTTTCACGTTTTTCATGTAGTTTGATATTACGTAAATATATTCATTTTTACCAATATTTCGATACTATTTCATGTAGTATCACTATATGTGATTTGGCCGTCAAATCTCAGAATTTCGCATAATATTGCATTTTAAGCAAGTTTTCTTGCATTTTCTTCCGTACTAAACATTATCGAATTAAGTAATATTTTGTCGTTGATCATCTCCCTTTTCCTTTGTGTGATATAAACAAAATATCATCGAATTAGGCAATATTTTGCTGTTTTTCCACGTTTTTTGAGTTTCCAGTTTATTGGTATTAATTAAATATATATACGATAAAAATTATACAAACACAAAATTGATTATATAATAACCTTAAATACTTCATTTTCAATCATCTATTTGTTTCTCGTTGAAATACTGTGTAAGATATTGAAAAGGGGAGAAGTACGGTTTTTATTGCATATATCGACGTTTCAGCCGGATAGAGCGGTTTTACGTGTACATCTAACATCGGTAATATAAACGAAAAATCAGGAACATTTTAATTAATTCAAATGAAAACACATTGATTTTTATCATTTGTATTGGAAACAACATTGTAATAGGTCTTTTCTTGGATCTTAATAATACGAAACCTGGCTCTATGATTCGACGTTAAAATCCTGAAATTTGGAATAATATTGACTTTTTTCATGTTTTTCATGTAGTTTGATATTACGTAAATATATTCATTTTTACCAATATTTCGATACTATTTCATGTAGTATCACGATATGTGATTTGGCCTACATATCTCAGATTTTCGCATAATATTGCATTTTAAGCGAGTTTTCTTGCGTTTTGTTTCGTACTAAACATCACCGAATTCAGCAATATTATGACGTTTATCATCCCCTTTTCTTTTATGTGATTTAAACAAAATATCATCGAAGTAGGCAATATTTTGCCGTTTTTCAACGTTTTTGTGAATTTCCAGTTTTTTGGTATTAATTCATTAAATATGCGATAAAAATGGTACAAACACATAATTGGTTAGATAAAAATGGTACAGACACATAATTGGTTAGATAAAATACCTTAAATACTTCATTTTCAATCATCTATTTGTTTCTCGTTGAAATACTGAGTAAGATATTGAAAAGGGGAGAAGTTCGGTTTTTATTGCATATATCGACGTTTCAGCCGGAATAGAGCGGTTTTACGTGTACATCTTCCATCGGTAATAGAAACGGAAAATCAGGAACATTTTAGTTCATTTTAATGAAAACTCATTGATTTTTATCATTTGTATTGGAAACAACATTGTCATATGTCTTTTCTTTGATCTAAATAATACGAAACCTCGCTTTATGATTCGAAGTTAAAATCCTTAAATTTGGTTTAATAGTGACGTTTTTCACGTTTTTCATGTAGTTTGATATTACGTAAATATATTCATTTTTACCAATATTTCGATACTATTCCATGTAGTATCACTATATGTGATTTGGCCGTCAAATCTCAGAATTTCGCATAATATTGAATTTTAAGCAGGTTTTCTTGTATTTTCTTCCGTACTAAATATTATCGAATTAAGTAATATTTTGACGTTTATAATCTCTCTTTTCCTTTATATTAAGTAAATAAATATAAGATAAAAATGATACAAACACAAAATTGATTATATAATAACCTTAAATACTTCATTTTCAATCATCTATTTGTTTCTCGTTGACATACTGAGTAAGATATTGAAAAGGGGAGAAGTACGGTTTTTATTGCATATATCGACGTTTCAGCCGGACAGAGCGGTTTTACGTGCACATCTTCCATTGGTAATATAAACGAAAAATCAGGAACATATTAATTAATTCAAATGAAAACACATTGATTTTTATCATTTGTATTGGAAACAACATTGTAATATGTCTTTTCTTGGATCAAAATAATACGAAACCTGGCTCTATGATTCGACGTTAAAATCCTGAAATTTGGAATAATATTGACTTTTTTCACGTTTTTCATGTAGTTTGATATTACGTAAATATATTCATTTTTACCAATATTTTGATACTATTTCATGTAGTATCACGATATGTGATTTGGCCTTCATATCTTAGATTTTCGAATAATATTGCATTTTAATCAAGTTTTCTTGCGTTTTCTTCCGTACTAAAAATCGTCGAATTTAGTAATATTTTGACGTTTATCATCTCCCTTTTCCTTTATGTGATATAAACAAAATATCATCGAATTAGGCAATATTTTGCTGTTTTTCCACGTTTTTGTGAATTTCCAGTTTATTGGTATTAATTCATTAAAAATACGATAAAAATTGTACAAACACATAATTGATTAGATAATAACCTTGAATACTTCATTTTCAATCATCTATTTGTTTCTCGATGAAGCACTGAGTAAGATATAGAAAAGAGGAGTAGTTCGGTTTTTATTGCATATATCGACGTTTCAGCCGGAATTGTGAGGTTTTACGTGTACATCTTCCATCGGTAATATAAACGGAATGCCAGGAACATTCTAATGAAAAGTTCAATCTAATGAAAACACATTGATTTTTATCATTTGTATTGGAAACAACATTGTCATATGTCTTTTCTTGGATCTAAATAATACGAAACCTCGCTTTATGATTCGATTCAAAGTTAAAATCCTTAAATTTGGTTTAATAGTGACTTTTTTCACGTTTTTCATGTAGTTTGATATTACGTAAATATATTCATTTTTACCAATATTTCGATACTATTTCATGTAGTATCACGATATGTGATTTGGCCTTCATATCTCAGATTTTCGCATAATATTGCATTTTAATCAGGCTTTCTTGCATTTTGTTTCGTACTAAACATCATCGAATTTAGTAATACTTTGACGTTTATCATCTCCCTTTTCCTTTATGTGGTATAAACAAAATATCATCGAATTAGGCAATATTTTGCCGTTTTTCCACGTTTTTTGAGTTTCCAGTTTATTGGTATTAATTCAATAAATATACGATAAAAATGATACAAACACAAAATTGATTATATAATAACCTTAAATACTTTATTTTCAATCATCTATTTTTTCAATCATCTATTTAATACTTTATTTTCAATCAAAATGAATATATTTACGTAATATCAAACTACCTGAAAAACGTGAAAAAAGTCAATATTATTCCAAATTTCAGGATTTTAACGTCGAATCATAGAGCCAGGTTTCGTATTATTAAGATCCAAGAAAAGACATATTACAATGTTGTTTCCAATACAAATGATAAAAATCAATGTGTTTTCATTTGAATTAATTAAAATGTTCCTGATTTTTCGTTTATATTACCGATGGAAGATAAACACGTAAAACCACTCTATCCGGCTGAAACGTCGATATATGCAATAATAACCGTACTTCTCCCCTTTTCAATATCTTACACAGTATTTCAACGAGAAACAAATAGATGATTGAAAATGAAGTATTTAAGGTTATTATATAATCAATTTTGTGTTTGTATCATTTTTATCGTATATATATTTAATTAATACCAATAAACTGGAAACTCAAAAAACGTGGAAAAACAGCAAAATATTGCCTAATACGATGATATTTTGTTTATATCACACAAAAGAAAACGGAGATGATAAACGACAAAATATTACTTAATTCGATAATGTTTAGTACGGAAGAAAATGCAAGAAAACTTGCTTAAAATGCAATATTATGCGAAATTCTGAGATTTGACGGCCAAATCACATATAGTGATACTACATGAAATAGTATCGAAATATTGGTAAAAATGAATATATTTACGTAATATCAAACTACATGAAAAACGTGAAAAAAGTAACTATTAAACCAAATTTGAGGATTTTAACGTCGAATCATAAAGCGAGGTTTCGTATTATTTAGATCAAAGAAAAGACATATGACAATGTTGTTGCCAATACAAATGATAAAAATCGATGTGTTTTCATTAGAATGAACTAAAATGTTCCTGATTTTCCGTTTCTATTACCGATGGAACATGTACACGTAAAACCGCACAATTCCGGCTGAAACGTCGATATATGCAATAAAAACCGAACTTCTCCCCTTTTCAATATCTTACTCAGTATTTCAACGAGAAACAAATAGATGATTGAAAATGAAGTATTTAAGGTTATTATCTAATCAATTATGTGTTTGTATCATTTTTATCGTTTATTTAACGAATTAATAACAATAAACTGGAAATTCACAAAACCGTTGAAAAACAGCAAAATATTGCCTAATTCGATGATATTTTGTTTATATCACATAAAGGAAAAGGGGGTTGATAAACGTCAAAATATTGCTAAATTCGGTGATGTTTAGTACGAAACAAAATGCAAGAAAACTTGCTTAAAATGCAATATTATGCGAAAATCTGAGATATGAAGGCCAAATCACATATCGTGATATTACATGAAATAGTGTCAAAATATTGGTAATAATGAATATATTTACGTAATATCAAACTACATGAAAAACGTGAAAAAAGTCACTATTAAACCAAATTTAAGGATTTTAACTTCGAACCATAAAGCGAAGTTTCGTTTTATTTAGATCCAAGAAAAGACATATGACAATGTTGTTTCCAATACAAATGATAAAAATCAATGTGTTTTCATTAGAATGAACTAAAATGTTCCTGATATTCCGTTTATATTACCGACGGAAGATGTACACGTAAAACCGCTCTATTCCGGCTGGAACGTCGATATATGCAATAAAAACCGAACTTCTCCCCTTTTCAATATCTTACTCAGTATTTCAACGCGAAACAAATAGATGATTGAAAATGAAGTATTTAAGGTTATTATCTAATCAATTATGTGTTTGTATCATTTTTATCGTATATTTAATGAATTAATACTAATAAGCTGGAAATTCACAAAAACGTGGAAAAACAGCAAAATATTGCCAAATTCGATGATATTTTGTTTATATCACATAAAGAAAAAAAAGGATGATAAACGTCAAAATACTGCTAAATTCGGTGATGTTTTGTACGAAACAAAATGCAAGAAAACTTGCTTAAGATGCAATATTATTTGAAAATCTGAGATATGAAGGCCAAATCACATATCGTGATACTACATGAAATAGTATCGAAATATTGGTAAAAATGAATATATTTACGTAATATCAAACTACATGAAAAACGTGAAAAAAGTCACTATTAAACCAAATTTAAGGATTTTAACTTCGAACCATAAAGCGAAGTTTCGTATTATTTAGATCCAAGAAAAGACATATGACAATGTTGTTTCTAATACAAATGATAAAAATCAATGTGTTTTCATTAGAATGAACTAAAATGTTCCTGATATTCCGTTTATATTACCGATGGAAGATGTACACGTAAAACCGCTCTAATCCGGCTGAAACGTCGATATATGCAATAAAAACCGAACTTCTCCCCTTTTCAATATCTTACTCAGTATTTAAACGAGAAACAAATAGATGATTGAAAATTAAGTATTTAAGGTTATTATCTAACCAATTATGTGTTTGTACCATTTTTATCGCATATTTAATGAATTAATATAAAAAAACTGGAAATTCACAAAAACGTTGAAAAACGGCAAAATATTGCCTAATTCGATGATATTTTGTTTAAATCACATAAAAGAAAAGGGGATGATAAACGTCATAATATTGCTGAATTCGGTGATGTTTAGTACGAAACAAAACGCAAGAAAACTCGCTTAAAATGCAATATTATGCGAAAATCTGAGATATGTAGGCCAAATCACATATCGTGATACTACATGAAACAGTATCGAAATATTGGTAAAAATGAAAATATTTACGTAATATCAAACTACATGAAAAACGTGAAAAATGTCACTATTAAACCAAATTTTAGGATTTTAACTTCAAACCATAAAGCGAGGTTTCGTATTATTTAGATCAAAGAAAAGACATATGACAATGTTGTTTCCAATACAAATGATAAAAATCAATGTGTTTTCATTAGAATGAACTAAAATGTTCCTGATATTCCGTTTATATTACCGATGGAAGATGTACACGTAAAACCGCTAACTCCGGCTAAAACGTCGATATATGCAATAAAAACCGTACTTCTCCCCTTTTCAATATCTTACACAGTATTTCAACGAGAAACAAATAGATGATTGAAAATGAAGTATTTAAGGTTATTATATAATCAATTTTGTGTTTGTCCCATTTTTATCGTATATTTAATGAATTAGTTCCAAAAAACGGGAAATTCACAAAAACGTGGAAAAACGGCAAAATATTGCCTAATTCGATGATATTTTGTTTATATCACATAAAGGAAAAGGGGGATGATAAACGTCAAAATATTTCTAAATTCGGTGATGTTTAGTACGAAACAAAATTCAAGAAAACTTTCTTAAAATGCAATATTAAGCGAAAATCTGAGATTTGAAGGCAAAATCACATATCGTGATTCTACATGAAATAGTATCAAAATATTGATAAAAATGAATATAGTTAAGTAATATCAAACTACATGGAAATCGTGAAAAAAGTCACTATTAAACCAAATTTAAGGATTTTAACTTCGAATCATAAAGCGAGGTTTCGTATTATTTAGATCAAAGAAAAGACATATGACAATGTTGTTTCCAATACAAATGATAAAAATCAATGTGTTTTCATTAGAATGAACTAAAATGTTCCTGATTTTCCGTTTATATTACCGATGGAAGATGTACACGTAAAACCGCACAATTCCGGCTGAAACGTCGATATATGCAATAAAAACCGAACTTCTCCCCTTTTCAATATCTTACTCAGTATTTCAACGAGAAACAAATAGATGATTGAAAATGAAGTATTTAAGGTTATTATCTAATCAATTATGTGTTTGTATCATTTTTATCGTATATTTAATGAATTTATACCAATAAACTGGAAATTCACAAAAACATGGAAAAGCAACAAAATATTGCCTAATTCGATGATGTTTTGTTTATATCACATAAAGGAAAAGGAAGATGATAACAGTCAAAGTATTACTAAATTCGATGATGTTTAGTACGAAACAAATCGCAAGAAAACCTGATTAAAATGCAATATTATGCGAAAATCTGAGATATGAAGGCCAAATCACATATCGTGATACTACATGAAATAGTATCGAAATATTGGTAAAAATGAATATATTTACGTAATATCAACCTACATGAAAAACGTGAAAAAAGTCACTATTAAACCAAATTTAAGGATTTTAACTTCGAACCATAAAGCGAAGTTTCGTATTATTTAGATCCAAAAAAAGACATATGACAATGATGTTTCCAATACAAATGATAAAAATCAATGTGTTTTCATTAGAATGAACTTTTCATTAGAATGTTCCTGGCATTCCGTTTATATTACCGATGGAAGATGTAAACGTAAGACCGCACAATTCCAGCTGAAACGTCGATATATGCAATAAAAACAGAACTACTCCTCTTTTCAATATCTTACTCAATACTTCATCGAGAAACAAATAGATGATTGAAAATTAAGTATTCAAGGTTATTATCTAATCAATTATGTGTTTGTACCATTTTTATCGCATTTTTAATGAATTAATACCAATAAACTGGAAACTCAAAAAACATGGAAAAACAGCAAAATATTGCCTAATTCGATGATATTTTGTTTATATCACATAAAGAAAAAAGGAGATGATAAACGTCAAAATATTACTAAATTCGATGATTTTCAGTACAAAAGAAAATGCAAGAAAACTTGCTTAAAATGCAATATTATGCGAAAATCTGAGATATGAAGGCCAAATCACATATCGTGACACTACATGAAATAGTATCGAAATATTGGTAAAAATGAATATATTTACGTAATATCAAACTACATGAAAAACGTGAAAAAAGTCACTATTAAACCAAATTTAAGGATTTTAACTTCGAACCATAAAGCGAAGTTTCGTATTACTTAGATCGAAAAAAAGACATATGACAATGTTGTTTCCAATACAAATGATAAAAATCAATGTGTTTTCATTAGAATGAACTAAAATGTTCCTGATATTCCGTTTATATTACCGATGGAAGATGTACACGTAAAACCGCGCAATTTCGGCTGAAACGTCGATATGTGCAATTAAAACCGAACTTCTCCCTTTTTCAATATCTTACTCAGTATTTCAACGAGAAACAAAAACATGATTGAAAATTAAGTATTTAAGGTTATTATCTAATCAATTATATGTTTGTACCATTTGTATCATATATTTAATGAATTAATACCAATAAACAGGAAATTCATACAAACGTGGAAAAACGGCAAAATATTGCCTAATTCGATGATATTTTGTTTAAATCACATAAAGGAAAAGGGGATGACAAACGTCAAAATATTGCTAAATTCGATGATATTTAGTTCGGAACAAAACGCAAGAAAACTTGCTTAAAATGCAATATTATGCGATAATCTGAGATATGAAGGCCAAATCACATATCGTGATACATGATACGTGATACATGATACAGTATCAAAATATTGGTTAAAATGAATGTAGTTAAGTAATATCAAACTACATGAAAAACGTGAAAAAAGTCTATATTATTCCAAATTTAAGGATTTTAACGTCGAATTATAGAGCGAGGTTTCGTATTATTTAGATCCAAGAAAAGACATTTGACAATGTTGTTTCGAATACAAATGATAAAAGTCAATTAGTTTTCATTAGAAATAACTAAAATGTTCCTGATTTTTCGTTTATATTACCGATGGAAGATGTACACGTAAAACCGCTCTATTCCGGCTGAAACGTCGATATATGCAATAAAAACCGAACTTCTCCCCTTTTCAATATCTTACTCAGTATTTCAACGAGAAACAAATAGATGACTGAAAATAAAGTATTTAAAGTTATTATCTAACCAATTATGTGTTTGTACCATTTTTATCGCATATTTATGAATTAATACCAAAATACTGGAAATTCACAAAAACGTGGAAAAACGGCAAAATATTGCCTAATTCGATGATATTTTGTTTAAATCAAATAAAAGAAAAGGGGATGATAAACGTCAAAATATTGCTAAATTCGATGATGTTTAGTACGAAACAAAACGCAAGAAAACTTGCTTAAAATGCAATATTATGCGAAAATCTGAGATTTGAAGGCTGTGTAGTATCACATACATATGTGTAGTGTTACATATCGTGATACTACATGAAATAGTATCAAAATATTGGTAACAATGAATATAGTTACGTAATATCAAACTACATGAAAAACGTGAAAATAGTCAATATTATTCCAAATTTCAGGATTTTAACGTCGAATCATAGAGCCAGGTTTCGTATTATTTAGATCCAAGAAAAGACATATGACAATGTTGTTCCCAACACAAATGATAAAAAGCAATGTGTTTTCATTAGAATGAACTTTTCATCAGAATGTTCCTGATATTCCGATTATATTACTGATGGAAGATGTACACGTAAAACAGCACAACTCCGGCTGAAACGTCGATATATGCAATAAAAACCGAACTTCTCCTCTTTTCAATATCTTACTCAGTATTTCAACGAGAAACAAATAGATGATTGAAAATGAAGTATTTAAGGTTATTATATAATCAATTTTGTGTTTGTATAATTTTTATCGTATATTTATTTAATTATTACCAATAAACTGGAAACTCAAAAAACGTGGAAAAACAGCAAAATATTGCCTAATTCGATGATATTTTGTTTATATCACATAAAGGAAAAGGGAGATGATAAACGTCAAAATATTACTAAATTCGATAATGTTTAGTACGGAAGAAAATGGAAGAAAACTTGCTTAAAATGCAATATTATGCAAAATTCTGAGATTTGAAGGCCAAATCACATATCGTGATACTACATGAAATAGTATCGAAATATTGGTAAAAATGAATATATTTACGTAATATCAAACTACATGAGAAACGTGAAAAAAGTCACTATTAAACCAAATTTAAGGATTTTAACTTCGAATCATAAAGCGAGGTTTCGTATTATTTTGATCCAAGAAAAGACATATGACAATGTTGTTTCCAATACAAATGATAAAAATCAACGTGTTTTCATTAGAATTAATTAAAATGTTCTTGATTTTCCGTTTATATTACCGATGGAAGATGTACACGTAAAACCACACAATTCCGGCTGAAACGTCGATATATGCAATAAAAACTGAACTTCTCCTCTTTTCAATATCTTACTCAGTACTTCAACGAGAAACAAATAGATGACTGAAATGAAGTATTTAAGGTTATTATCTAATCAATTGTGTGTTTGTATAATTTTTATAGTATATTTAATGAATTAATACCAATAAACTGGAAATTCACAAAAACGTAGAAAAACAGCAAAATATTGCCTAATTCGATGATATTTTGTTTATATCACATAAAGGAAAAGGGAGATGATAAACGTCAAAATATTACTAAATTCGATGATTTTTAGTACGGAAGAAAATGCAAGAAAACTTGCTTAAAATGCAATATTATGCGAAATTCTGAAATTTGAAGGCCAAATCACATATCGTGATACTGCATGAAATAGTATCAAAATATTGGTAAAAATGAATATATATACGTAATATGAAACTACATGAAAAACGTGAAAAAAGTCACTATTGAACCATATTTGAGGATTTTAACTTCGAATCATAGAGCGAGGTTTCGTATTATTTAGATCCAAGAAAAGACATATGACAATGTTGTTTCCAATAAAAAATGATAAAAATCAATGTGTTTTCATTAGAAATAACTAAAATGTTCTTGATTTTCCGTTTATATTACCGATGGAAGATGTACACGTAAAACCGCACTAATCCGGCTGAAACGTCGATATATGCAATAATAACCGAACTTTTCCCCTTTTCAATATCTTACTCAGTATTTTTACGAGAAACAAATAGATGATTGAAAATGAAGTATTTAAGGTTATTATCTAATCAATTATGTGTTTGCATCATTTTATCGTATATATAATGAATTAATATGCATAGACTGAAAATTCACAAAAACGTGGAAAAACGGCAAAGTATTGCCTAATTCGATGATATTTTGTTTAAATCACATAAAGGAAAAGGAGATGATAAACGTCAAAATATTGCTAAATTCGATGATTTTTCGTACGAAACAAAATGGTAGAAAACTTGCTTAAAATGCAATAATTTGCGAAATTCTGAGATATGAAGGAAAAATCACATACCGTTATTCTACATGAAATAGTATCGAAATATTGGTAAAAATGATTATATTTACGTAATATCAAATTACATGAAAAACGTGAAAAAGTCACTATATAACCATATTTGAGGATTTTAACTTCAAATCATAGAGCGAGGTTTCGTATTATTTAGATCCAAGAAAAGACATATGACAATGTTGTTTCCAATACAAATGATAAAAATCAATGTGTTTTCATTAGAATTAACTAAAATGTTCCTGATTTTCCGTTTATATTACCGATGGAAGATGTACACGAAAACCGCTCTATTCCGGCTGAAACGTCGATATATGCAATAAAAACCGAACTTCTCCCCTTTTCAATATCTTACTCAGTATTTCAACGAGAAACAAATAGATGATTGAAAATGAAATATTTAAGGTTATTATCTAATCAATTATGTTTGTATCATTTTTATCGTATATTTATTGAATTAATACCAATAAACTGGAAATTCACAAAAACGTGGAAAAACAGCAAAATATTGCCAAATTCGATGATATTTTGTTTATATCACATAAAGGAATAGGGAGATGATAAACGTCAAAATATTACTAAATTCGATGATTTTTAGTACGGAAGAAAATGCAAGAAAACTTGCTTAAAATGCAATATTATGCGAAATTCTGAGATTTGAAGGCCAAATCACATATCGTGATACTACATGAAATAGTATCGAAATATTGGTAAAAATGAATATATTTACGTAATATCAAACTACATGAAAAACGTGAAAAAAGTCACTATTAAACCAAATTTAAGGATTTTAACTTCGAATCATAAAGCGAGGTTTCGTATTATTTAGATCCAAGAAAAGACATATGACAATGTTGTTTCCAATACAAATGATAAAAATCAATGTGTTTTCATTCAAATGAACTAAAATGTTCCTGATTTTCCGTTTACATTACCGATGGAAAATGTACACGTAAAACCGCACAATTCCGGCTGAAACGTCGATATATGCAATAAAAACCGAACTTCTCCTCTTTTCAATATCATACTCAGTATTTCAACGAGAAACAAATAGATGATTGAAAATGAAGTATTTAAGGTTATTATCTTATCAATTATGTGTTTGTATCAATTTTATCGTATATTTAATGAATTTTTACCAATAAACTGGAAATTCACAAAAACATGGAAAAACAACAAAATATTGCCTAATTCGATGATATTTTGTTTATATCACATAAAGGAAAAGGAGGATGATAAACGTCAAAATACTGCTAAATTCGGTAATGTTTAGTACGAAACAAAATGCAAGAAAACCTGATTAAAATGCAATATTATTCGAAAATCTGAGATATGAAGGCAAAATCACATATCGTGATACTACATGAAATAGTATCAAAATATTGGTATAAATGAATATATTTACGTAATATCAAACTACATGAAAAACGTGAAAAAAGTCACTATTAAACCAAATTTAAGGATTTTAACTTCGAACCATAAAGCGAAGTTTCGTATTATTTAGATCCAAGAAAACACATATGACAATCTTGTTTCCAATACAAATGATAAAAATCAATGTGTTTTCATTAGAATGAACTAAAATGTTCCTGGTATTCCGTTTATATTACCGACGGAAGATGTACACGTAAAACCGCTCTATTCCGGCTGAAACGTCGATATATGCAATAAAAACCGAACTTCTCCCCTTTTCAATATCTTACTCAGTATTTCAACGAGAAACAAATAGATGATTGAAAATGAAGTATTTAAGGTTATTATCTAATCAATTATGTTTGTATCATTTTTATCGTATATTTATTGAATTAATACCAATAAACTGGAAATTCACAAAAACGTGGAAAAACAGCAAAATATTGCCAAATTCGATGATATTTTGTTTATATCACATAAAGGAATAGGGAGATGATAAACGTCAAAATATTACTGAATTCGATGATTTTTAGTACGGAAGAAAATGCAAGAAAACTTGCTTAAAATGCAATATTATGCGAAATTCTGAGATTTGAAGGCCAAATCACATATCGTGATACTACATGAAATAGTATCGAAATATTGGTAAAAATGAATATATTTACGTAATATCAAACTACATGAAAAACGTGAAAAAGTCACTATTAAACCAAATTTAAGGATTTTAACTTCGAATCATAAAGCGAGGTTTCGTATTATTTAGATCCAAGAAAAGACATATGACAATGTTGTTTCCAATACAAATGATAAAAATCAATGTGTTTTCATTCAAATGAACTAAAATGTTCCTGATTTTCCGTTTACATTACCGATGGAAAATGTACACGTAAAACCGCACAATTCCGGCTGAAACGTCGATATATGCAATAAAAACCGAACTTCTCCTCTTTTCAATATCATACTCAGTATTTCAACGAGAAACAAATAGATGATTGAAAATGAAGTATTTAAGGTTATTATCTTATCAATTATGTGTTTGTATCATTTTTATCGTATATTTAATGAATTTATACCAATAAACTGGAAATTCACAAAAACATGGAAAAACAACAAAATATTACCTAATTCGATGATATTTTGTTTATATCACATAAAGGAAAAGGAGGATGATAAACGTCAAAATACTGCTAAATTCGGTAATGTTTAGTACGAAACAAAATGCAAGAAAACCTGATTAAAATGCAATATTATGCGAAAATCTGAGATATGAAGGCCAAATCACATATCGTGATACTACATGAAATAGTATCAAAATATTGGTATAAATGAATATATTTACGTAATATCAAACTACATGAAAAACGTGAAAAAAGTCACTATTAAACCAAATTTAAGGATTTTAACTTCGAACCATAAAGCGAAGTTTCGTATTATTTAGATCCAAGAAAACACATATGACAATCTTGTTTCCAATACAAATGATAAAAATCAATGTGTTTTCATTAGAATGAACTAAAATGTTCCTGGTATTCCGTTTATATTACCGACGGAAGATGTACACGTAAAACCGCTCTATTCCGGCTGAAACGTCGATATATGCAATAAAAACCGAACTTCTCCCCTTTTCAATATCTTACTCAGTATTTCAACGAGAAACAAATAGATGATTGAAAATGAAGTATTTAAGGTTATTTTCTAATCAATTATTTGTTTGTACCATTTTTATCGTATATTTATTGAATTAATACCAAAAAACTGGAAATTCACAAAAACGTGGAAAAACGGCAAAATATTGCCTAATTCGATGTTATTTTTTTATATCACATAAAGGAAAAGGGGGATGATAAACGTCAAAATATTTCTAAATTCAGTGATGTTTAGTACGAAACAAAATTGAAGAAAACTTTCCTAAAATGCAATATTAAGCGAAAATCTGAGATTTGAAGGCAAAATCACATATCGTGATACTACATGAAATAGTATCAAAATATTGATAAAAATGAATATAGTTAAGTAATATCAAACTACATGAAAATCGTGAAAAAAGTCACTATTAAACCAAATTTAAGGATTTTAACTTCGAATCATAAAGCGAGGTTTCGTATTATTTAGATCAAAGAAAAGACATATGACAATGTTGTTTCCAATACAAATGATAAAAATCAATGTGTTTTCATTAGAATGAACTAAAATGTTCCTGATTTTCCGTTTATATTACCGATGGAAGATGTACACGTAAAACCGCACAATTCCGGCTGAAACGTCGATATATGCAATAAAAACCGAACTTCTCCCCTTTTCAATATCTTACTCAGTATTTCAACGAGAAACAAATAGATGATTGAAAATGAAGTATTTAAGGTTATTATCTAATCAATTATGTGTTTGTATCATTTTTATCGTATATTTAATGAATTTATACCAATAAACTGGAAATTCACAAAAACATGGAAAAACAACAAAATATTGCCTAATTCGATGATGTTTTGTTTATATCACATAAAGGAAAAGGAGGATGATCAACGTCAAAATACTACTAAATTCGGTAATGATTAGTACGAAACAAAATGCAAGAAAACTTGCTTAAAATGCAATATTATTCGAAAATCTGAGATATGAAGGCCAAATCACATATCGTGATACTACATGAAATAGTATCAAAATATTGGTAAAAATGAATATAGTTACGTAATATCAAACTACATGAAAAACGTGAAAAAAGTCAATATTATTCCAAATTTGAGGATTTTAACGTCGAATTATAGAGCGAGGTTTCGTATTATTTAGATCCAAGAAAAGACATTTGACAATGTTGTTTCCAATACAAATGATAAAAATCAATTTGTTTTCATTAGAATTAACTAAAATGTATCTTATTTTTCGTTTATATTACCGATGGAAGATGTACACGTAAAACCGCTGTATTCCGGCTGAAACGTCGATATATGCAATAAGAACCGAACTTCTCCCCTTTTCAATATCTTAATCAGTATTTCAACGAGAAACAAATAGATTATTGAAAATAAAGTATTTAAGGTTATTATATAATCAATTTTGTGTTTGTATCATTTTTATCGTATATTTATTGAATTAATACCAATAAACTGGAAACACAAAAAACGTGGAAAAACGGCAAAATATTGCCTAATTCGATGATATTTTGTTTATATCACATAAAAGAAAAGGGAGATGATGAACGTCAAAGTATTACTAAATTCGATGATGTTTAGTACGAAACAAATCGCAAGAAAACCTGATTAAAATGCAATATTATGCGAAAATCTGAGATATGAAGGCCAAATCACATTTCGTGATACTACATGAAATAGTACCGAAATATTGGTAAAAATGAATATATTTACGTAATATCAAACTACATGAAAAACGTGAAAAAAGTCACTATTAAACCAAATTTAAGGATTTTAACTTTGAATCATAAAGCGAGGTTTCGTATTATTTAGTTCCAAGAAAAGACATATGACAATGTTGTTTCCAATACAAATGATAAAAATCAATATGTTTTCATTAGAATGAACTTTTCATTAGAATGTTCCTGGCATTCCGTTTATATTACCGATGGAAGATGTAAACGTAAGACCGCACAATTCCCGCTGAAACGTCGATATATGCAATAAAAACAGAACTACTCCTCTTTTCAATATCTTACTCAGTACTTCATCGAGAAACAAATAGATGATTGAAAATGAAGTATTCAAGGTTATTATCTAATCAATTATGTGTTTGTACCATTTTTATCGTATTTTTAATGAATTAATACCAATAAACTGGAAATTCACAAAAACGTGGAAAAACAGCAAAATATTGCCTAATTCGATGATATTTTGTTTATATCACATAAAGGAAAATGGAGATGATAAACGTCAAAATATTACTAAATTCGACGATTTTTAGTACAGAAGAAAACGCAAGAAAACTTGATTAAAATGCAATATTATTCGAAAATCTGAGATATGAAGGCCAAATCACATATCGTGATACTACATGAAATAGTATGAAAATATTGGTAAAAATGAATATATTTACGTAATATCAAACTACATGAAAAACGTGAAAAAAGTCAATATTATTCCAAATTTGAGGATTTTAACGTCGAATTATAGAGCGAGGTTTCGTATTATTTAGATCCAAGAAAAGACATTTGACAATGTTGTTTCCAATACAAATGATAAAAATCAATTTGTTTTCATTAGAATTAACTAAAATGTATCTTATTTTTCGTTTATATTACCGATGGAAGATGTACACGTAAAACCGCTGTATTCCGGCTGAAACGTCGATATATGCAATAAGAACCGAACTTCTCCCCTTTTCAATATCTTAATCAGTATTTCAACGAGAAACAAATATATTATTGAAAATAAAGTATTTAAGGTTATTATATAATCAATTTTGTGTTTGTATCATTTTTATCGTATATTTATTGAATTAATACCAATAAACTGGAAACACAAAAAACGTGGAAAAACGGCAAAATATTGCCTAATTCGATGATATTTTGTTTATATCACATAAAAGAAAAGGGAGATGATGAACGTCAAAGTATTACTAAATTCGATGATGTTTAGTACGAAACAAATCGCAAGAAAACCTGATTAAAATGCAATATTATGCGAAAATCTGAGATATGAAGGCCAAATCACATTTCGTGATACTACATGAAATAGTACCGAAATATTGGTAAAAATGAATATATTTACGTAATATCAAACTACATGAAAAACGTGAAAAAAGTCACTATTAAACCAAATTTAAGGATTTTAACTTTGAATCATAAAGCGAGGTTTCGTATTATTTAGTTCCAAGAAAAGACATATGACAATGTTGTTTCCAATACAAATGATAAAAATCAATGTGTTTTCATTAGAATGAACTTTTCATTAGAATGTTCCTGGCATTCCGTTTATATTACCGATGGAAGATGTAAACGTAAGACCGCACAATTCCCGCTGAAACGTCGATATATGCAATAAAAACAGAACTACTCCTCTTTTCAATATCTTACTCAGTACTTCATCGAGAAACAAATAGATGATTGAATATGAAGTATTCAAGGTTATTATCTAATCAATTATGTGTTTGTACCATTTTTATCGTATTTTTAATGAATTAATACCAATAAACTGGAAATTCACAAAAACGTGGAAAAACAGCAAAATATTGCCTAATTCGATGATATTTTGTTTATATCACATAAAGGAAAAGGGAGATGATAAACGTCAAAATATTACTAAATTCGACGATTTTTAGTACAGAAGAAAACGTAAGAAAACTTGATTAAAATGCAATATTATTCGAAAATCTGAGATATGAAGGCCAAATCACATATCGTGATACTACATGAAATAGTATGAAAATATTGGTAAAAATGAATATATTTACGTAATATCAAACTACATGGAAAACGTGAAAAAAGTAAATATTATTCAAAATTTCAGGATTTTAACGTCGAATCATAGAGCCAGTTTTCGTATTATTTAGATCCAAGAAAAGACATTTGACAATGTTGTTTCCAATACAAATGATAAAAATCAATGTGTTTTCATTAGAAATAATTAAAATGTTCCTGATTTTTCGTTTATATTATCGATGGAAGATGTACACGTAAAACCGCTCTATTCCGGCTGAAACGTCGATATATGCAATAAAAAGCGAACTTCTCCCCAATTCAATATCTTCCTCAGTATTTCAACGAGAAACAAATAGATGATTTAAAATGAAGTATTCAAGGTTATTATATAATCAATTTTGTGTTTGTATCATTTTTATCGTATATTTATTGAATTAATACCAATAAACTGGAAACTCAAAAAACATGGAAAAACAGCAAAATATTGCCTAATTCGATGATATTTTTGTTTATATCACATAAAGAAAAAGGGAGATGATAAACGTCAAAATATTACTAAATTCGATGATTTTCAGTACAAAAGAAAACGCAAGAAAACTTGATTAAAATGCAATATTATTTGAAAATCTGAGATATGAAGGCCAAATCACATATCGTGACACTACATGAAATAGTATCGAAATATTGGTAAAAATGAATATATTTACGTAATATCAAACTACATGAAAAACGTGAAAAAAGTCACTATTAAACCAAATTTAAGGATTTTAACTTCGAACCATAAAGCGAAGTTTCGTATTATTTAGATCCAAAAAAAGACATATGACAATGTTTTTTCCAATACAAATGATAAAAATCAATGTGTTTTCATTAGAATGAACTAAAATGTTCCTGATATTCCGTTTATATTACCGATGGAAGATGTACACGTAAAACCGCACAACTCCGGCTAAAACGTCAATATATGCAATAAAAACCGAACTTCTCCTCTTTTTAATATCTTACTCAGTACTTCAACAAGAAACAAATAAATAATTGAAAATGAAGTATTTAAGGTTATTATCTAATCAATTATGTTTGTATCATTTTTATCGTATATATAATGAATTAATACCAATAAACTGGAAATTCACAAAAACGTGGAAAAACAGCAAAATATTGCTTAATTCGATGTTATTTTGTTTATATCACATAAAGGAAAAGGGATATGATAAACGTCAAAATATTACTAAATTCGATGATTTTTAGTACGGAAGAAAATGCAAGAAAACTTGCTTAAATGCAATATTATGCTAAATTCTGAGATTTGAAGGCCAAATCACATATCGTGATACTACATAAATAGTATCGAAATATTGGTAAAAATGAATATATTTACGTAACATCAAACTATATGAAAAACGTGAAAAAGTAACTATTAAACCAAATTTAAGGATTTTAACGTCGAATCATAGAGCGAGGTTTCGTATTATTTAGATCAAAGAAAAGACATGACAATGTTGTTGCCAATACAAATGATAAAAATCGATGTGTTTTCATTAGAATGAACTAAAATGTTCCTGATTTTCCGTTTCTATTACCGATGGAACATGTACACGTAAAACCGCACAATTCCGGCTGAAACGTCGATATATGAAATAAAAACCGAACTTCTCCCCTTTTCAATATCTTACTCAGTTTTTCAACGAGAAACAAATAGATGATTGAAAATGAAGTATTTAAGGTTATTATCTAATCAATTATGTGTTTGTATTATTTTTATCGTATATTAAATGAATTAATAACAATAAACTGGAAATTCACAAAAACGTGGAAAAACAGCAAAATATTGCAAAATTCGATGATATTTTGTTTATATCACATAAAGGAATAGGGAGATGATAAACGTCAAAATATTACTAAATTCGATGATTTTTTAGAACGGAAGAAAATGCAAGAAAACTTGCTTAAAATGCAATATTATGCGAAATTCTGAGATTTGAAGGCCAAATCACATATCGTGATACTACATGAAATAGTATCGAAATATTGGTAAAAATGAATATATTTACGTAATATCAAACTACATGAAAAACGTGAAAAAAGTCACTATTAAACCAAATTTAAGGATTTTAACTTCGAATCATAAAGCGAGGTTTCGTATTATTTAGATCAATGAAAAGACATATGACAATGTTGTTTCCAATACAAATGATAAAAATCAATGTGTTTTCATTCAAATGAACTAAAATGTTCCTGATTTTCCGTTTATATTACCGATGGAAGGTGTACACGTAAAACCGCACAATTCCGGCTGAAACGTCGATATATGCAATAAAACCGAACTTTTTCTCTTTTCAATATCATACTCAGTATTTCAACGAGAAACAAATAGATGAATGAAAACGAAGTATTTAAGGTTATTATCTAATCAATTATGTGTTTGTATCATTTTTATCGTATATTTAATGAATTTATACCAATAAACTGGAAATTCACAAAAACATGGAGAAACAACAAAATATTACCTAATTCGATGATATTTTGTTTATATCACATAAAGGAAAAGGAGGATGATAAACGTCAAAATACTGCTAAATTCGGTGATGTTTAGTACGAAACAAAATGCAAGAAAACTTGCTTAAAATGCAATATTATTCGAAAATCTGAGATATGAAGTCCAAATCACATATCGTGATACTACATGAAATAGTATCAAAATTTTGGTAAAAATGAATATAGTTACGTAATATCAAACTACATGAAAAACGTGAAAAAAGTCACTATTTAACCAAATTTAAGGATTTTAACTTTGAATCATAAAGCGAGGTTTCGTATTATTTAGATCCAAGAAAAGACATATGACAATGTTGTTTCCAATACAAATGATAAAAATCAATGTGCTTTCATTCGAATGAACTTTTCATTAGAATGTTCCTGGCATTCCGTTTATATTACCGATGGAAGATGTACTCGTAAAACCGCACAATTCCGGCTGAAACGTCGATATATGGAATAAAAACCGAACTACTCCTCTTTTCAATATCTTACTCAGTACTTCATCGAGAAACAAATAGCTGATTGAAAATGAAGTATTCAAGGTTTTTAAGTATTCAATCTAATCAATTATGTGTTTGTACCATTTTTATCGTATTTTTAATGAATTAATACCAATAAACTGGAAATTCACAAAAACGTGGAAAAACAGCAAAATATTGCCTAATTCGATGATATTTTGTTTATATCACATAAAGGAAAAGGGAGATGATAAACGTCAAAATATTACTAAATTCGACGATTTTTAGTACGGAAGAAAACGCAAGAAAACTTGATTAAAATGCAATATTATTCGAAAATCTGAGATATGAAGGCCAAATCACATATCGTGATACTATATGAAATAGTATCAAAATATTGGTAAAAATGAATATACTTACGTAATATCAAACTACATGAAAAACGTGAAAAAAGTCAATATTATTCCAAATTTCAGGATTTTAACGTCGAATCATAGAGCCAGGTTTCGTATTATTTAGATCCAAGAAAAGACATATGACAATGTTGTTTCCAATACAAATGATAAAAAGCAATGTGTTTTCATTAGAATGAACTAAAATGTTCCTGATTTTCCGTTTCTATTACCGATGGAACATGTACACGTAAAACCGCACAATTCCGGCTGAAACGTCGATATATGAAATAAAAACCGAACTTCTCCCCTTTTCAATATCTTACTCAGTTTTTCAACGAGAAACAAATAGATGATTGAAAATGAAGTATTTAAGGTTATTATCTAATCAATTATGTGTTTGTATCATTTTTATCGTATATTAAATGAATTAATAACAATAAACTGGAAATTCACAAAACCGTGGAAAAACAGCAAAATATTGCAAAATTCGATGATATTTTGTTTATATCACATAAAGGAATAGGGAGATGATAAACGTCAAAATATTACTAAATTCGATGATTTTTTAGAACGGAAGAAAATGCAAGAAAACTTGCTTAAAATGCAATATTATGCGAAATTCTGAGATTTGAAGGCCAAATCACATATCGTGATACTACATGAAATAGTATCGAAATATTGGTAAAAATGAATATATTTACGTAATATCAAACTACATGAAAAACGTGAAAAAAGTCACTATTAAACCAAATTTAAGGATTTTAACTTCGAATCATAAAGCGAGGTTTCGTATTATTTAGATCAATGAAAAGACATATGACAATGTTGTTTCCAATACAAATGATAAAAATCAATGTGTTTTCATTCAAATGAACTAAAATGTTCCTGATTTTCCGTTTATATTACCGATGGAAGGTGTACACGTAAAACCGCACAATTCCGGCTGAAACGTCGATATATGCAATAAAACCGAACTTTTTCTCTTTTCAATATCATACTCAGTATTTCAACGAGAAACAAATAGATGAATGAAAACGAAGTATTTAAGGTTATTATCTAATCAATTATGTGTTTGTATCATTTTTATCGTATATTTAATGAATTTATACCAATAAACTGGAAATTCACAAAAACATGGAGAAACAACAAAATATTACCTAATTCGATGATATTTTGTTTATATCACATAAAGGAAAAGGAGGATGATAAACGTCAAAATACTGCTAAATTCGGTGATGTTTAGTACGAAACAAAATGCAAGAAAACTTGCTTAAAATGCAATATTATTCGAAAATCTGAGATATGAAGTCCAAATCACATATCGTGATACTACATGAAATAGTATCAAAATTTTGGTAAAAATGAATATAGTTACGTAATATCAAACTACATGAAAAACGTGAAAAAAGTCACTATTTAACCAAATTTAAGGATTTTAACTTTGAATCATAAAGCGAGGTTTCGTATTATTTAGATCCAAGAAAAGACATATGACAATGTTGTTTCCAATACAAATGATAAAAATCAATGTGCTTTCATTCGAATGAACTTTTCATTAGAATGTTCCTGGCATTCCGTTTATATTACCGATGGAAGATGTACTCGTAAAACCGCACAATTCCGGCTGAAACGTCGATATATGGAATAAAAACCGAACTACTCCTCTTTTCAATATCTTACTCAGTACTTCATCGAGAAACAAATAGCTGATTGAAAATGAAGTATTCAAGGTTTTTAAGTATTCAATCTAATCAATTATGTGTTTGTACCATTTTTATCGTATTTTTAATGAATTAATACCAATAAACTGGAAATTCACAAAAACGTGGAAAAACAGCAAAATATTGCCTAATTCGATGATATTTTGTTTATATCACATAAAGGAAAAGGGAGATGATAAACGTCAAAATATTACTAAATTCGACGATTTTTAGTACGGAAGAAAACGCAAGAAAACTTGATTAAAATGCAATATTATTCGAAAATCTGAGATATGAAGGCCAAATCACATATCGTGATACTATATGAAATAGTATCAAAATATTGGTAAAAATGAATATACTTACGTAATATCAAACTACATGAAAAACGTGAAAAAAGTCAATATTATTCCAAATTTCAGGATTTTAACGTCGAATCATAGAGCCAGGTTTCGTATTATTTAGATCCAAGAAAAGACATATGACAATGTTGTTTCCAATACAAATGATAAAAAGCAATGTGTTTTCATTAGAATGAACTAAAATGTTCCTGATTTTCCGTTTCTATTACCGATGGAACATGTACACGTAAAACCGCACAATTCCGGCTGAAACGTCGATATATGAAATAAAAACCGAACTTCTCCCCTTTTCAATATCTTACTCAGTTTTTCAACGAGAAACAAATAGATGATTGAAAATGAAGTATTTAAGGTTATTATCTAATCAATTATGTGTTTGTATCATTTTTATCGTATATTAAATGAATTAATAACAATAAACTGGAAATTCACAAAACCGTGGAAAAACAGCAAAATATTGCAAAATTCGATGATATTTTGTTTATATCACATAAAGGAATAGGGAGATGATAAACGTCAAAATATTACTAAATTCGATGATTTTTTAGAACGGAAGAAAATGCAAGAAAACTTGCTTAAAATGCAATATTATGCGAAATTCTGAGATTTGAAGGCCAAATCACATATCGTGATACTACATGAAATAGTATCGAAATATTGGTAAAAATGAATATATTTACGTAATATCAAACTACATGAAAAACGTGAAAAAAGTCACTATTAAACCAAATTTAAGGATTTTAACTTCGAATCATAAAGCGAGGTTTCGTATTATTTAGATCAATGAAAAGACATATGACAATGTTGTTTCCAATACAAATGATAAAAATCAATGTGTTTTCATTCAAATGAACTAAAATGTTCCTGATTTTCCGTTTATATTACCGATGGAAGGTGTACACGTAAAACCGCACAATTCCGGCTGAAACGTCGATATATGCAATAAAACCGAACTTTTTCTCTTTTCAATATCATACTCAGTATTTCAACGAGAAACAAATAGATGAATGAAAACGAAGTATTTAAGGTTATTATCTAATCAATTATGTGTTTGTATAATTTTTATCGTATATTTAATGAATTTATACCAATAAACTGGAAATTCACAAAAACATGGAAAAACAACAAAATATTACCTAATTCGATGATATTTTGTTTATATCACATAAAGGAAAAGGAGGATGATAAACGTCAAAATACTGCTAAATTCGGTGATGTTTAGTACGAAACAAAATGCAAGAAAACTTGCTTAAAAATGCAATATTATTCGAAAATCTGAGATATGAAGTCCAAATCACATATCGTGATACTACATGAAATAGTATCAAAATTTTGGTAAAAATGAATATAGTTACGTAATATCAAACTACATGAAAAACGTGAAAAAAGTCAATGTTATTCCAAATTTGAGGATTTTAACGTCGAATTATAGAGCGAGGTTTCGTATTATTTAGATCCAAGAAAAGACATTTGACAATCTTGTTTCCAATACAAATGATAAAAATCAATTTGTTTTCATTAGAATTAAATAAAATGTACCTGATTTTTCGTTTATATTACCGATGGAAGATGTACACGTAAAACCGCTGTATTCCGGCTGAAACGACGATATATGCAATAAGAACCGAACTTCTCCCCTTTTCAATATCTTACTCAGTATTTCAACGAGAAACAAATAGATGATTGAAAATAAAGTATTTAAGGTTATTATATAATCAATTTTGTGTTTGAATCATTTTTATCGTATATTTATTGAATTAATACCAATAAACTGGAAACTCAAAAAACCTGGAAAAACGGCAAAATATTGCCTAATTCGATGATATTTTGTTTATATCACATAAAGGAAAAGGGAGATGATAAACGTCAAAGTATTACTAAATTCGATGATGTTTAGTACGAAACAAAATGCAAGAAAACCTGATTAAAATGCAATATTATGCGAAAATCTGAGATATGAAGGCCAAATCACATATCGTGATACTACATGAAATAGTATCGAAATATTGGTAAAAATGAATATATTTACGTAATATCAAACTACATGAAAAACGTGAAAAAAGTCACTATTTAACCAAATTTAAGGATTTTAACTTTGAATCATAAAGCGAGGTTTCGTATTATTTAGATCCAAGAAAAGACATATGACAATGTTGTTTCCAATACAAATGATAAAAATCAATGTGCTTTCATTCGAATGAACTTTTCATTAGAATGTTCCTGGCATTCCGTTTATATTACCGATGGAAGATGTACTCGTAAAACCGCACAATTCCGGCTGAAACGTCGATATATGGAATAAAAACCGAACTACTCCTCTTTTCAATATCTTACTCAGTACTTCATCGAGAAACAAATAGCTGATTGAAAATGAAGTATTCAAGGTTTTTAAGTATTCAATCTAATCAATTATGTGTTTGTACCATTTTTATCGTATTTTTAATGAATTAATACCAATAAACTGGAAATTCACAAAAACGTGGAAAAACAGCAAAATATTGCCTAATTCGATGATATTTTGTTTATATCACATAAAGGAAAAGGGAGATGATAAACGTCAAAATATTACTAAATTCGACGATTTTTAGTACGGAAGAAAACGCAAGAAAACTTGATTAAAATGCAATATTATTCGAAAATCTGAGATATGAAGGCCAAATCACATATCGTGATACTATATGAAATAGTATCAAAATATTGGTAAAAATGAATATACTTACGTAATATCAAACTACATGAAAAACGTGAAAAAAGTCAATATTATTCCAAATTTCAGGATTTTAACGTCGAATCATAGAGCCAGGTTTCGTATTATTTAGATCCAAGAAAAGACATATGACAATGTTGTTTCCAATACAAATGATAAAAAGCAATGTGTTTTCATTAGAATGAACTAAAATGTTCCTGATTTTCCGTTTCTATTACCGATGGAAGATGTACACGTAAAACCGCTCTATTCCGGCTGAAACGTCGATATATGCAATAAAAACCGAACTTCTCCCCTTTTCAATATCTTACTCAGTATTTCAACGAGAAACAAATAGATGATTGAAAATGAAGTATTTAAGCTTATTATCTAACCAATTATGTGTTTGTACCATTTTTATCGCATATTTAATGAATTAATACCAAAAAACTGGAAATTCACAAAAACGTTGAAAAACGGCAAAATATTGCCTAATTCGATGATATTTTGTTTAAATCACATAAAAGAAAAGGGGATGATAAACGTCATAATATTGCTGTATTCGGTGATGTTTAGTACGAAACAAAACGCAAGAAAACTCGCTTAAAATGCAATAATATGCGAAAATCTGAGATATGTAGGCCAAATCACATATCGTGATACTACATGAAACAGTATCGAAATATTGGTAAAAATGAATATATTTACGTAATATCAAACTACATGAAAAACGTGAAAAATGTCACTATTAAACCAAATTTAAGGATTTTATCTTCAAACCATAAAGCGACGTTTCGTATTATTTAGATCCAAGAAAAGACATATGACAATGTTGTTTCCAATACAAATGATAAAAATCAATGTGTTTTCATTCAAATGAACTAAAATGTTCCTGATTTTTCGTTTATATTACCGATGGAAGGTGTACACGTAAAACCGCACAATTCCGGCTGAAACGTCGATATATGCAATAAAACCGAACTTTTTCTCTTTTCAATATCATACTCAGTATTTCAACGAGAAACAAATAGATGAATGAAAACGAAGTATTTAAGGTTATTATCTAATCAATTATGTGTTTGTATCATTTTTATCGTATATTTAATGAATTTATACCAATAAACTGGAAATTCACAAAAACATGGAAAAACAACAAAATATTACCTAATTCGATGATATTTTGTTTATATCACATAAAGGAAAAGGAGGATGATAAACGTCAAAATACTGCTAAATTCGGTGATGTTTAGTACGAAACAAAATGCAAGAAAACTTGCTTAAAATGCAATATTATTCGAAAATCTGAGATATGAAGTCCAAATCACATATCGTGATACTACATGAAAGTGTATCAAAAATTTGGTAAAAATTAATATAGTTACGTAATATCAAACTACATTAAAAACGTGAAAAAAGTCAATATTATTCCAAATTTTAGGATTTTAACGTCGAATTATAGAGCGAGGTTTCGTATTATTTAGATCCAAGAAAAGACATTTGACAATGTTGTTTCCAATACAAATGATAAAAATCAATTTGTTTTCATTAGAATTAAATAAAATGTACCTGACTTTTCGTTTATATTACCGATGGAAGATGTACACGTAAAACCGCTGTATTCCGGCTGAAACGACGATATATGCAATAAGAACCGAACTTCTCCCCTTTTCAATATCTTACTCAGTATTTCAACGAGAAACAAATAGATGATTGAAAATAAAGTATTTAAGGTTATTATATAATCAATTTTGTGTTTGTATCATTTTTATCGTATATTTATTGAATTAATACCAATAAACTGGAAACTCAAAAAACCTGGAAAAACGGCAAAATATTGCCTAATTCGATGATATTTTGTTTATATCACATAAAGGAAAAGGGAGATGATAAACGTCAAAGTATTACTAAATTCGATGATGTTTAGTACGAAACAAAATGCAAGAAAACCTGATTAAAATGCAATATTATGCGAAAATCTGAGATATGAAGGCCAAATCACATATCGTGATACTACATGAAATAGTATCGAAATATTGGTAAAAATGAATATATTTACGTAATATCAAACTACATGAAAAACGTGAAAAAGTCACTATTTAACCAAATTTAAGGATTTTAACTTTGAATCATAAAGCGAGGTTTCGTATTATTTAGATCCAAGAAAAGACATATGACAATGTTGTTTCCAATACAAATGATAAAAATCAATGTGCTTTCATTCGAATGAACTTTTCATTAGAATGTTCCTGGCATTCCGTTTATATTACCGATGGAAGATGTACACGTAAAACCGCACAATTCCGGCTGAAACGTCGATATATGGAATAAAAACCGAACTACTCCTCTTTTGAATATCTTACTCAGTACTTCATCGAGAAACAAATAGCTGATTGAAAATGAAGTATTCAAGGTTTTCAAGTATTCAATCTAATCAATTATGTGTTTGTACCATTTTTATCGTATTTTTAATGAATTAATACCAATAAACTGGAAATTCACAAAAACGTGGAAAAACAGCAAAATATTGCCTAATTCGATGATATTTTGTTTATATCACATAAAGGAAAAGGGAGATGATAAACATCAAAATATTACTAAATTCGACGATTTTTAGTACGGAAGAAAACGCAAGAAAACTTGATTAAAATGCAATATTATTCGAAAATCTGAGATATGAAGGCCAAATCACATATCGTGATACTATATGAAATAGTATCAAAATATTGGTAAAAATGAATATACTTACGTAATATCAAACTACATGAAAAACGTGAAAAAAGTCAATATTATTCCAAATTTCAGGATTTTAACGTCGAATCATAGAGCCAGGTTACGTATTATTTAGATCCAAGAAAAGACATATGACAATGTTGTTTCCAATACAAATGATAAAAATCAATGTGTTTTCATTAGAATGAACTAAAATGTTCCTGATTTTCCGTTTCTATTACCGATGGAAGATGTACACGTAAAACCGCTCTAATCCGGCTGAAACGTCGATATATGCAATAAAAACCGAACTTCTCCCCTTTTCAATATCTTACTCAGTATTTCAACGAGAAACAAATAGATGATTGAAAATGAAGTATTTAAGCTTATTATCTAACCAATTATGTGTTTGTACCATTTTTATCGCATATTTAATGAATTAATACAAAAAAACTGGAAATTTACAAAAACGTTGAAAAACGGCAAAATATTGCCTAATTCGATATTATTTTGTTTAAATCACATAAAAGAAAAGGGGATGATAAACGTCATAATATTGCTGAATTCGGTGATGTTTAGTACGAAACAAAACGCAAGAAAACTCGCTTAAAATGCAATAATATGCGAAAATCTGAGATATGTAGGCCAAATCACATATCGTGATACTACATGAAACAGTATCGAAATATTGGTAAAAATGAATATATTTACGTAATATCAAACTACATGAAAAACGTGAAAAAAGTCACTATTTAACCAAATTTAAGGATTTTAACTTTGAATCATAAAGCGAGGTTTCGTATTATTTAGATCCAAGAAAAGACATATGACAATGTTGTTTCCAATACAAATGATAAAAATCAATGTGCTTTCATTCGAATGAACTTTTCATTAGAATGTTCCTGGCATTCCGTTTATATTACCGATGGAAGATGTACTCGTAAAACCGCACAATTCCGGCTGAAACGTCGATATATGGAATAAAAACCGAACTACTCCTCTTTTCAATATCTTACTCAGTACTTCATCGAGAAACAAATAGCTGATTGAAAATGAAGTATTCAAGGTTTTCAAGTATTCAATCTAATCAATTATGTGTTTGTACCATTTTTATCGTATTTTTAATGAATTAATACCAATAAACTGGAAATTCACAAAAACGTGGAAAAACAGCAAAATATTGCCTAATTCGATGATATTTTGTTTATATTACATAAAGGAAAAGGGAGATGTTAAACGTCAAAATATTACTAAATTCGACGATTTTTAGTACGGAAGAAAACGCAAGAAAACTTGATTAAAATGCAATATTATTCGAAAATCTGAGATATGAAGGACAAATCACATATCGTGATATGTGATTAGAATGTTCCTGGTTTCAAAATTCAAAATTCAAAATGAAATAGTATCAAAATATTGGTAAAAATGAATATACTTACGTAATATCAAACTACATGAAAAACGTGAAAAAAGTCAATATTATTCCAAATTTCAGGATTTTAACGTCGAATCATAGAGCCAGGTTTCGTATTATTTAGATCCAAGAAAGACATATGACAATGTTGTTTCCAATACAAATGATAAAAAGCAATGTGTTTTCATTAGAATGAACTAAAATGTTCCTGATTTTCCGTTTCTATTACCGATGGAAGATGTACACGTAAAACCGCTCTATTCCGGCTGAAACGTCGATATATGCAATAAAAACCGAACTTCTCCCCTTTTCAATATCTTACTCAGTATTTCAACGAGAAACAAATAGATGATTGAAAATGAAGTATTTAAGCTTATTATCTAACCAATTATGTGTTTGTACCATTTTTATCGCATATTTAATGAATTAATACCAAAAAACTGGAAATTCACAAAAACGTTGAAAAACGGCAAAATATTGCCTAATTCGATGATATTTTGTTTAAATCACATAAAAGAAAAGGGGATGATAAACGTCATAATATTGCTGTATTCGGTGATGTTTAGTACGAAACAAAACGCAAGAAAACTCGCTTAAAATGCAATAATATGCGAAAATCTGAGATATGTAGGCCAAATCACATATCGTGATACTACATGAAACAGTATCGAAATATTGGTAAAAATGAATATATTTACGTAATATCAAACTACATGAAAAACGTGAAAAATGTCACTATTAAACCAAATTTAAGGATTTTATCTTCAAACCATAAAGCGACGTTTCGTATTATTTAGATCCAAGAAAAGACATATGACAATGTTGTTTCCAATACAAATGATAAAAATCAATGTGTTTTCATTCAAATGAACTAAAATGTTCCTGATTTTTCGTTTATATTACCGATGGAAGGTGTACACGTAAAACCGCACAATTCCGGCTGAAACGTCGATATATGCAATAAAACCGAACTTTTTCTCTTTTCAATATCATACTCAGTATTTCAACGAGAAACAAATAGATGAATGAAAACGAAGTATTTAAGGTTATTATCTAATCAATTATGTGTTTGTATCATTTTTATCGTATATTTAATGAATTTATACCAATAAACTGGAAATTCACAAAAACATGGAAAAACAACAAAATATTACCTAATTCGATGATATTTTGTTTATATCACATAAAGGAAAAGGAGGATGATAAACGTCAAAATACTGCTAAATTCGGTGATGTTTAGTACGAAACAAAATGCAAGAAAACTTGCTTAAAATGCAATATTATTCGAAAATCTGAGATATGAAGTTCAAATCACATATCGTGATACTACATGAAATAGTATCAAAATTTTGGTAAAAATGAATATAGTTACGTAATATCAAACTACATGAAAAACGTGAAAAAATCAATATTATTCCAAATTTGAGGATTTTAACGTCGAATTATAGAGCGAGGTTTCGTATTATTTAGATCCAAGAAAAGACATTTGACAATGTTGTTTCCAATACAAATGATAAAAATCAATTTGTTTTCATTAGAATTAAATAAAATGTACCTGATTTTTCGTTTATATTACCGATGGAAGATGTACACGTAAAACCGCTGTATTCCGGCTGAAACGACGATATATGCAATAAGAACCGAACTTCTCCCCTTTTCAATATCTTACTCAGTATTTCAACGAGAAACAAATAGATGATTGAAAATAAAGTATTTAAGGTTATTATATAATCAATTTTGTGTTTGTATCATTTTTATCGTATATTTATTGAATTAATACCAATAAACTGGAAACTCAAAAAACCTGGAAAAACGGCAAAATATTGCCTAATTCGATGATATTTTGTTTATATCACATAAAGGAAAAGGGAGATGATAAACGTCAAAGTATTACTAAATTCGATGATGTTTAGTACGAAACAAAATGCAAGAAAACCTGATTAAAATGCAATATTATGCGAAAATCTGAGATATGAAGGCCAAATCACATATCGTGATACTACATGAAATAGTATCGAAATATTGGTAAAAATGAATATATTTACGTAATATCAAACTACATGAAAAACGTGAAAAAAGTCACTATTTAACCAAATTTAAGGATTTTAACTTTGAATCATAAAGCGAGGTTTCGTATTATTTAGATCCAAGAAAAGACATATGACAATGTTGTTTCCAATACAAATGATAAAAATCAATGTGCTTTCATTCGAATGAACTTTTCATTAGAATGTTCCTGGCATTCCGTTTATATTACCGATGGAAGATGTACTCGTAAAACCGCACAATTCCGGCTGAAACGTCGATATATGGAATAAAAACCGAACTACTCCTCTTTTCAATATCTTACTCAGTACTTCATCGAGAAACAAATAGCTGATTGAAAATGAAGTATTCAAGGTTTTCAAGCATTCAATCTAATCAATTATGTGTTTGTACCATTTTTATCGTATTTTTAATGAATTAATACCAATAAACTGGAAATTCACAAAAACGTGGAAAAACAGCAAAATATTGCCTAATTCGATGATATTTTGTTTATATTACATAAAGGAAAAGGGAGATGTTAAACGTCAAAATATTATTAAATTCGACGATTTTTAGTACGGAAGAAAACGCAAGAAAACTTGATTAAAATGCAATATTATTCGAAAATCTGAGATATGAAGGACAAATCACATATCGTGATATGTGATTAGAATGTTCCTGGTTTCAAAATTCAAAATTCAAAATGAAATAGTATCAAAATATTGGTAAAAATGAATATACTTACGTAATATCAAACTACATGAAAAACGTGAAAAAAGTCAATATTATTCCAAATTTCAGGATTTTAACGTCGAATCATAGAGCCAGGTTTCGTATTATTTAGATCCAAGAAAAGACATATGACAATGTTGTTTCCAATACAAATGATAAAAAGCAATGTGTTTTCATTAGAATGAACTAAAATGTTCCTGATTTTCCGTTTCTATTACCGATGGAAGATGTACACGTAAAACCGCTCTATTCCGGCTGAAACGTCGATATATGCAATAAAAACCGAACTTCTCCCCTTTTCAATATCTTACTCAGTATTTCAACGAGAAACAAATAGATGATTGAAAATGAAGTATTTAAGCTTATTATCTAACCAATTATGTGTTTGTACAATTTTTATCGCATTTTTAATGAATTAATACCAAAAAACTGGAAATTCACAAAAACGTTGAAAAACGGCAAAATATTGCCTAATTCGATGATATTTTGTTTAAATCACATAAAAGAAAAGGGGATGATAAACGTCATAATATTGCTGTATTCGGTGATGTTTAGTACGAAACAAAACGCAAGAAAACTCGCTTAAAATGCAATAATATGCGAAAATCTGAGATATGTAGGCCAAATCACATATCGTGATACTACATGAAACAGTATCGAAATATTGGTAAAAATGAATATATTTACGTAATATCAAACTACATGAAAAACGTGAAAAATGTCACTATTAAACCAAATTTAAGGATTTTATCTTCAAACCATAAAGCGACGTTTCATATTATTTAGATCCAAGAAAAGACATATGACAATGTTGTTTCCAATACAAATGATAAAAATCAATGTGTTTTCATTCAAATGAACTAAAATGTTCCTGATTTTTCGTTTATATTACCGATGGAAGGTGTACACGTACAACCGCACAATTCCGGCTGAAACGTCGATATATGCAATAAAACCGAACTTTTTCTCTTTTCAATATCATACTCAGTATTTCATCGAGAAACAAATAGATGAATGAAAACGAAGTATTTAAGGTTATTATCTAATCAATTATGTGTTTGTATCATTTTTATCGTATATTTAATGAATTTATACCAATAAACTGGAAATTCACAAAAACATGGAAAAACAACAAAATATTACCTAATTCGATGATATTTTGTTTACATCACATAAAGGAAAAGGAGGATGATAAACGTCAAAATACTGCTAAATTCGGTGATGTTTAGTACGAAACAAAATGCAAGAAAACTTGCTTAAAATGCAATATTATTCGAAAATCTGAGATATGAAGTCCAAATCACATATCGTGATACTACATGAAAGTGTATCAAAATTTTGGTAAAAATGAATATAGTTACGTAATATCAAACTACATGAAAAACGTGAAAAAAGTCAATATTATTCCAAATTTTAGGATTTTAACGTCGAATTATAGAGCGAGGTTTCGTATTATTTAGATCCAAGAAAAGACATTTGACAATGTTGTTTCCAATACAAATGATAAAAATCAATTTGTTTTCATTAGAATTAAATAAAATGTACCTGATTTTTCGTTTATATTACCGATGGAAGATGTACACGTAAAACCGCTGTATTCCGGCTGAAACGACGATATATGCAATAAGAACCGAACTTCTCCCCTTTTCAATATCTTACTCAGTATTTCAACGAGAAACAAATAGATGATTGAAAATAAAGTATTTAAGGTTATTATATAATCAATTTTGTGTTTGTATCATTTTTATCGTATATTTATTGAATTAATACCAATAAACTGGAAACTCAAAAAACCTGGAAAAACGGCAAAATATTGCCTAATTCGATGATATTTTGTTTATATCACATAAAGGAAAAGGGAGATGATAAACGTCAAAGTATTACTAAATTCGATGATGTTTAGTACGAAACAAAATGCAAGAAAACCTGATTAAAATGCAATATTATGCGAAAATCTGAGATATGAAGGCCAAATCACATATCGTGATACTACATGAAATAGTATCGAAATATTGGTAAAAATGAATATATTTACGTAATATCAAACTACATGAAAAACGTGAAAAAGTCACTATTTAACCAAATTTAAGGATTTTAACTTTGAATCATAAAGCGAGGTTTCGTATTATTTAGATCCAAGAAAAGACATATGACAATGTTGTTTCCAATACAAATGATAAAAATCAATGTGCTTTCATTCGAATGAACTTTTCATTAGAATGTTCCTGGCATTCCGTTTATATTACCGATGGAAGATGTACACGTAAAACCGCACAATTCCGGCTGAAACGTCGATATATGGAATAAAAACCGAACTACTCCTCTTTTCAATATCTTACTCAGTACTTCATCGAGAAACAAATAGCTGATTGAAAATGAAGTATTCAAGGTTTTCAAGTATTCAATCTAATCAATTACGTGTTTGTACCATTTTTATCGTATTTTTAATGAATTAATACCAATAAACTGGAAATTCACAAAAACGTGGAAAAACAGCAAAATATTGCCTAATTCGATGATATTTTGTTTATATCACATAAAGGAAAAGGGAGATGATAAACATCAAAATATTACTAAATTCGACGATTTTTAGTACGGAAGAAAACGCAAGAAAACTTGATTAAAATGCAATATTATTCGAAAATCTGAGATATGAAGGCCAAATCACATATCGTGATACTATATGAAATAGTATCAAAATATAGGTAAAAATGAATATACTTACGTAATATCAAACTACATGAAAAACGTGAAAAAAGTCAATATTATTCCAAATTTCAGGATTTTAACGTCGAATCATAGAGCCAGGTTTCGTATTATTTAGATCCAAGAAAAGACATATGACAATGTTGTTTCCAATACAAATGATAAAAATCAATGTGTTTTCATTAGAATGAACTAAAATGTTCCTGATTTTCCGTTTCTATTACCGATGGAAGATGTACACGTAAAACCGCTCTATTCCGGCTGAAACGTCGATATATGCAATAAAAACCGAACTTCTCCCCTTTTCAATATCTTACTCAGTATTTCAACGAGAAACAAATAGATGATTGAAAATGAAGTATTTAAGCTTATTATCTAACCAATTATGTGTTTGTACCATTTTTATCGCATATTTAATGAATTAATACAAAAAAACTGGAAATTTACAAAAACGTTGAAAAACGGCAAAATATTGCCTAATTCGATGTTATTTTGTTTAAATCACATAAAAGAAAAGGGGATGATAAACGTCATAATATTGCTGAATTCGGTGATGTTTAGTACGAAACAAAACGCAAGAAAACTCGCTTAAAATGCAATAATATGCGAAAATCTGAGATATGTAGGCCAAATCACATATCGTGATACTACATGAAACAGTATCGAAATATTGGTAAAAATGAATATATTTACGTAATATCAAACTACATGAAAAACGTGAAAAATGTCACTATTAAACCAAATTTAAGGATTTTAACTTCAAACCATAAAGCGACGTTTCGTATTATTTAGATCCAAGAAAAGACATATGACAATGTTGTTTCCAATACAAATGATAAAAATCAATGTGTTTTCATTAGAATGAACTAAAATGTTCCTGATTTTCCGTTTCTATTACCGATGGAACATGTACACGTAAAACCGCACAATTCCGGCTGAAACGTCGATATATGCAATAAAAACCGAACTTCTCCCCTTTTCAATATCTTACTCAGTACTTCAACAAGAAACAAATAGATGATTGAAAGTGAAGTATTTAAGGTTATTATCTAATCAATTATGTGTTTGTATCATTTTTATCGTATATTTAATGAATTAATACCAATAAACTGGAAATTCACAAAAACGTGGAAAAACAGCAAAATATAGCCTAAATCGATGATATTTTGTTTATATCACACAAAGGAAAAGGGATATGATAAACGTCAAAATATTGCTAAATTCGGTGATGTTTAGTACGAAACAAAATGCAAGAAAACTTGCTTAAAATGCAATATTATGCGATAATCTGAGATATGAAGGCCAAATCACATATCGTGATATTACATGAAATAGTATCAAAATATTGGTAAAAATGAATATATTTACGTAATATCAAACTACATGAAAAACGTGAAAAAAGTCACTATTAAACCAAATTTAAGGATTTTAACTTCGAACTATAAAGCGAAGTTTCGTATTATTTAGATCCAAGAAAAGACATATGACAATGTTGTTTCCAATACAAATTATAAAAATCAATGTGTTTTCATTAGAAATAATTAAAATGTTCCTGATTTTCCGTTTATATTACCGATGGAAGGTGTACACGTAAAACCGCACAATTCCGGCTGAAACGTCGATATATGCAATAAAACCGAACTTTTTCTCTTTTCAATATCATACTCAGTATTTCAACAAGAAACAAATAGATGAATGAAAACGAAGTATTTAAGGTTATTATCTAATCAATTATGTGTTTGTATCATTTTTATCGTATATTTAATGAATTTATACCAATAAACTGGAAATTCACAAAAACATGGAAAAACAACAAAATATTACCTAATTCGATGATATTTTGTTTATATCACATAAAGGAAAAGGAGGATGATAAACGTCAAAATACTGCTAAATTCGGTGATGTTTAGTACGAAACAAAATGCAAGAAAACTTGCTTAAAATGCAATATTATTCGAAAATCTGAGATATGAAGTTCAAATCACATATCGTGATACTACATGAAATAGTATCAAAATTTTGGTAAAAATGAATATAGTTACGTAATATCAAACTACATGAAAAACGTGAAAAAAGTCAATATTATTCCAAATTTGAGGATTTTAACGTCGAATTATAGAGCGAGGTTTCGTATTATTTAGATCCAAGAAAAGACATTTGACAATGTTGTTTCCAATACAAATGATAAAAATCAATTTGTTTTCATTAGAATTAAATAAAATGTACCTGATTTTTCGTTTATATTACCGATGGAAGATGTACACGTAAAACCGCTGTATTCCGGCTGAAACGACGATATATGCAATAAGAACCGAACTTCTCCCCTTTTCAATATCTTACTCAGTATTTCAACGAGAAACAAATAGATGATTGAAAATAAAGTATTTAAGGTTATTATATAATCAATTTTGTGTTTGTATCATTTTTATCGTATATTTATTGAATTAATACCAATAAACTGGAAACTCAAAAAACCTGGAAAAACGGCAAAATATTGCCTAATTCGATGATATTTTGTTTATATCACATAAAGGAAAAGGGAGATGATAAACGTCAAAGTATTACTAAATTCGATGATGTTTAGTACGAAACAAAATGCAAGAAAACCTGATTAAAATGCAATATTATGCGAAAATCTGAGATATGAAGGCCAAATCACATATCGTGATATGTGATTAGAATGTTCCTGGTTTCAAAATTCAAAATTCAAAATGAAATAGTATCAAAATATTGGTAAAAATGAATATACTTACGTAATATCAAACTACATGAAAAACGTGAAAAAAGTCAATATTATTCCAAATTTCAGGATTTTAATGTCGAATCATAGAGCCAGGTTTCGTATTATTTAGATCCAAGAAAAGACATATGACAATGTTGTTTCCAATACAAATGATAAAAAGCAATGTGTTTTCATTAGAATGAACTAAAATGTTCCTGATTTTCCGTTTCTATTACCGATGGAAGATGTACACGTAAAACCGCTCTATTCCGGCTGAAACGTCGATATATGCAATAAAAACCGAACTTCTCCCCTTTTCAATATCTTCCTCAGTATTTCAACGAGAAACAAATAGATGATTGAAAATAAAGTATTTAAGGTTATTATATAATCAATTTTGTGTTTGTATCATTTTTATCGTATATTTATTGAATTAATACCAATAAACTGGAAACTCAAAAAACCTGGAAAAATGGCAAAATATTGCCTAATTCGATGATATTTTGTTTATATCACATAAAGGAAAAGGGAGATGATAAACGTCAAAGTATTACTAAATTCGATGATGTTTAGTACGAAACAAAATGCAAGAAAACCTGATTAAAATGCAATATTATGCGAAAATCTGAGATATGAAGGCCAAATCACATATCGTGATACAACATGAAATAGTATCGAAATATTGGTAAAAATGAATATATTTACGTAATATCAAACTACATGAAAAACGTGAAAAAGTCACTATTTAACCAAATTTAAGGATTTTAACTTTGAATCATAAAGCGAGGTTTCGTATTATTTAGATCCAAGAAAAGACATATGACAATGTTGTTTCCAATACAAATGATAAAAATCAATGTGCTTTCATTCGAATGAACTTTTCATTAGAATGTTCCTGGCATTCCGTTTATATTACCGATGGAAGATGTACACGTAAAACCGCACAATTCCGGCTGAAACGTCGATATATGGAATAAAAACCGAACTACTCCTCTTTTCAATATCTTACTCAGTACTTCATCGAGAAACAAATAGCTGATTGAAAATGAAGTATTCAAGGTTTTCAAGTATTCAATCTAATCAATTATGTGTTTGTACCATTTTTATCGTATTTTTAATGAATTATTACCAATAAACTGGAAATTCACAAAAACGTGGAAAAACAGCAAAATATTGCCTAATTCGATGATATTTTGTTTATATCACATAAAGGAAAAGGGAGATGATAAACATCAAAATATTACTAAATTCGACGATTTTTAGTACGGAAGAAAACGCAAGAAAACTTGATTAAAATGCAATATTATTCGAAAATCTGAGATATGAAGGCCAAATCACATATCGTGATACTATATGAAATAGTATCAAAATATTGGTAAAAATGAATATACTTACGTAATATCAAACTACATGAAAAACTTGAAAAAAGTCAATATTATTCCAAATTTCAGGATTTTAACGTCGAATCATAGAGCCAGGTTTCGTATTATTTAGATCCAAGAAAAGACATATGACATTGTTGTTTCCAATACAAATGATAAAAATCAATGTGTTTTCATTAGAATGAACTAAAATGTTCCTGATTTTCCGTTTCTATTACCGATGGAAGATGTACACGTAAAACCGCTCTATTCCGGCTGAAACGTCGATATATGCAATAAAAACCGAACTTCTCCCCTTTTCAATATCTTACTCAGTATTTCAACGAGAAACAAATAGATGATTGAAAATGAAGTATTTAAGCTTATTATCTAACCAATTATGTGTTTGTACCATTTTTATCGCATATTTAATGAATTAATACCAAAAAACTGGAAATTTACAAAAACGTTGAAAAACGGCAAAATATTGCCTAATTCGATGTTATTTTGTTTAAATCACATAAAAGAAAAGGGGATGATAAACGTCATAATATTGCTGAATTTGGTGATGTTTAGTACGAAACAAAACGCAAGAAAACTCGCTTAAAATGCAATAATATGCGAAAATCTGAGATATGTAGGCCAAATCACATATCGTGATACTACATGAAACAGTATCGAAATATTGGTAAAAATGAATATATTTACGTAATATCAAACTACATGAAAAACGTGAAAAATGTCACTATTAAACCAAATTTAAGGATTTTAACTTCAAACCATAAAGCGACGTTTCGTATTATTTAGATCCAAGAAAAGACATATGACAATGTTGTTTCCAATACAAATGATAAAAATCAATGTGTTTTCATTCAAATGAACTAAAATGTTCCTGATTTTCCGTTTATATTACCGATGGAAGGTGTACACGTAAAACCGCACAATTCCGGCTGAAACGTCGATATATGCAATAAAACCGAACTTTTTCTCTTTTCAATATCATACTCAGTATTTCAACAAGAAACAAATAGATGAATGAAAACGAAGTATTTAAGGTTATTATCTAATCAATTATGTGTTTGTATCATTTTTATCGTATATTTAATGAATTTATACCAATAAACTGGAAATTCACAAAAACATGGAAAAACAACAAAATATTACCTAATTCGATGATATTTTGTTTATATCACATAAAGGAAAAGGAGGATGATAAACGTCAAAATACTGCTAAATTCGGTGATGTTTAGTACGAAACAAAATGCAAGAAAACTTGCTTAAAATGCAATATTATTCGAAAATCTGAGATATGAAGTTCAAATCACATATCGTGATACTACATGAAATAGTATCAAAATTTTGGTAAAAATGAATATAGTTACGTAATATCAAACTACATGAAAAACGTGAAAAAAGTCAATATTATTCAAAATTTGAGGATTTTAACGTCGAATTATAGAGCGAGGTTTCGTTTTATTTAGATCCAAGAAAAGACATTTGACAATGTTGTTTCCAATACAAATGATAAAAATCAATTTGTTTTCATTAGAATTAAATAAAATGTACCTTATTTTTCGTTTATATTACCGATGGAAGATGTACACGTAAAACCGCTGTATTCCGGCTGAAACGACGATATATGCAATAAGTACCGAACTTCTCCCCTTTTCAATATCTTACTCAGTATTTCAACGAGAAACAAATAGATGATTGAAAATAAAGTATTTAAGGTTATTATATAATCAATTTTGTGTTTGTATCATTTTTATCGTATATTTATTGAATTAATACCAATAAACTGGAAACTCAAAAAACCTGGAAAAACGGCAAAATATTGCCTAATTCGATGATATTTTGTTTATATCACATAAAGGAAAAGGGAGATGATAAACGTCAAAGTATTACTAAATTCGATGATGTTTAGTACGAAACAAAATGCAAGAAAACCTGATTAAAATGCAATATTATGCGAAAAATCTGAGATATGAAGGCCAAATCACATATCGTGATATGTGATTAGAATGTTCCTGGTTTCAAAATTCAAAATTCAAAATGAAATAGTATCAAAATATTGGTAAAAATGAATATACTTACGTAATATCAAACTACATGAAAAACGTGAAAAAAGTCAAAATTATTACAAATTTCAGGATTTTAACGTCGAATCATAGAGCCAGGTTTCGTATTATTTAGATCCAAGAAAAGACATATGACAATGTTGTTTCCAATACAAATGATAAAAAGCAATGTGTTTTCATTAGAATGAACTAAAATGTTCCTGATTTTCCGTTTCTATTACCGATGGAAGATGTACACGTAAAACCGCTCTATTCCGGCTGAAACGTCGATATATGCAATAAAAACCGAACTTCTCCCCTTTTCAATATCTTACTCAGTATTTCAACGAGAAACAAATAGATGATTGAAAATGAAGTATTTAAGCTTATTATCTAACCAATTATGTGTTTGTACCATTTTTATCGCATATTTAATGAATTAATACCAAAAAACTGGAAATTCACAAAAACGTTGAAAAACGGCAAAATATTGACTAATTCGATGATATTTTGTTTAAATCACATAAAAGAAAAGGGGATGATAAACGTCATAATATTGCTGTATTCGGTGATGTTTAGTACGAAACAAAACGCAAAAAAACTCGCTTAAAATGCAATAATATGCGAAAATCTGAGATATGTAGGCCAAATCACATATCGTGATACTACATGAAACAGTATCGAAATATTGGTAAAAATGAATATATTTACGTAATATCAAACTACATGAAAAACGTGAAAAATGTCACTATTAAACCAAATTTAAGGATTTTATCTTCAAACCATAAAGCGACGTTTCGTATTATTTAGATCCAAGAAAAGACATATGACAATGTTGTTTCCAATACAAATGATAAAAATCAATGTGTTTTCATTCAAATAAACTAAAATGTTCCTGATTTTTCGTTTATATTACCGATGGAAGGTGTACACGTAAAACCGCACAATTCCGGCTGAAACGTCGATATATGCAATAAAACCGAACTTTTTCTCTTTTCAATATCATACTCAGTATTTCAACGAGAAACAAATAGATGAATGAAAACGAAGTATTTAAGGTTATTATCTAATCAATTATGTGTTTGTATCATTTTTATCGTATATTTAATGAATTTATACCAATAAACTGGAAATTCACAAAAACATGGAAAAACAACAAAATATTACCTAATTCGATGATATTTTGTTTACATCACATAAAGGAAAAGGGAGATGATAAACATCAAAATATTACTAAATTCGACGATTTTTAGTACGGAAGAAAACGCAAGAAAACTTGATTAAAATGCAATATTATTCAAAAATCTGAGATATGAAGGCCAAATCACATATCGTGATACTATATGAAATAGTATCAAAATATTGGTAAAAATGAATATACTTACGTAATATCAAACTACATGAAAAACTTGAAAAAAGTCAATATTATTCCAAATTTGAGGATTTTAACGTCGAATTATAGAGCGAGGTTTCGTATTATTTAGATCCAAGAAAATACATTTGACAATGTTGTTTCCAATACAAATGATAAAAATCAATTTGTTTTCATTAGAATTAAATAAAATGTACCTGATTTTTCGTTTATATTACCGATGGAAGATGTACACGTAAAACCGCTGTATTCCGGCTGAAACGACGATATATGCAATAAGAACCGAACTTCTCCCCTTTTCAATATCTTACTCAGTATTTCAACGAGAAACAAATAGATGATTGAAAATAAAGTATTTAAGGTTATTATATAATCAATTTTGAGTTTGTATCATTTTTATCGTATATTTATTGAATTAATACCAATAAACTGGAAACTCAAAAAACCTGGAAAAACGGCAAAATATTGCCTAATTCGATGATATTTTGTTTATATCACATAAAGGAAAAGGGAGATGATAAACGTCAAAGTATTACTAAATTCAATGATGTTTAGTACGAAACAAAATGCAAGAAAACCTGATTAAAATGCAATATTATGCGAAAATCTGAGATATGAAGGCCAAATCACATATCGTGATACTACATGAAATAGTATCGAAATATTGGTAAAAATGAATATATTTACGTAATATCAAACTACATGAAAAACGTGAAAAGTCACTATTTAACCAAATTTAAGGATTTTAACTTTGAATCATAAAGCGAGGTTTCGTATTATTTAGATCCAAGAAAAGACATATGACAATGTTGTTTCCAATACAAATGATAAAAATCAATGTGCTTTCATTCGAATGAACTTTTCATTAGAATGTTCCTGGCATTCCGTTTATATTACCGATGGAAGATGTACACGTAAAACCGCACAATTCCGGCTGAAACGTCGATATATGGAATAAAAACCGAACTACTCCTCTTTTCAATATCTTACTCAGTACTTCATCGAGAAACAAATAGCTGATTGAAAATGAAGTATTCAAGGTTTTCAAGTATTCAATCTAATCAATTATGTGTTTGTACCATTTTTATCGTATTCTAATGAATTAATACCAATAAACTGGAAATTCACAAAAACGTGGAAAAACAGCAAAATATTGCCTAATTCGATGATATTTTGTTTATATCACATAAAGGAAAAGGGAGATGATAAACATCAAAATATTACTAAATTCGACGATTTTTAGTACGGAAGAAAACGCAAGAAAACTTGATTAAAATGCAATATTATTCGAAAATCTGAGATATGAAGGCCAAATCACATATCGTGATACTATATGAAATAGTATCAAAATATTGGTAAAAATGAATATACTTACGTAATATCAAAACTACATGAAAAACGTGAAAAAAGTCAATATTATTCCAAATTTCAGGATTTTAACGTCGAATCTTAGAGCCAGGTTTCGTATTATTTAGATCCAAGAAAAGACATATGACAATGTTGTTTCCAATACAAATGATAAAAATCAATGTGTTTTCATTAGAATGAACTAAAATGTTCCTGATTTTCCGTTTCTATTACCGATGGAAGATGTACACGTAAAACCGCTCTATTCCGGCTGAAACGTCGATATATGCAATAAAAACCGAACTTCTCCCCTTTTCAATATCTTACTCAGTATTTCAACGAGAAACAAATAGATGATTGAAAATGAAGTATTTAAGCTTATTATCTAACCAATTATGTGTTTGTACCATTTTTATCGCATATTTAATGAATTAATACAAAAAAACTGGAAATTTACAAAAACGTTGAAAAACGGCAAAATATTGCCTAATTCGATGTTATTTTGTTTAAATCACATAAAAGAAAAGGGGATGATAAACGTCATAATATTGCTGTATTCGGTGATGTTTAGTACGAAACAAAACGCAAGAAAACTCGCTTAAAATGCAATAATATGCGAAAATCTGAGATATGTAGGCCAAATCACATATCGTGATACTACATGAAACAGTATCGAAATATTGGTAAAAATGAATATATTTACGTAATATCAAACTACATGAAAAACGTGAAAAATGTCACTATTAAACCAAATTTAAGGATTTTATCTTCAAACCATAAAGCGACGTTTCATATTATTTAGATCCAAGAAAAGACATATGACAATGTTGTTTCCAATACAAATGATAAAAATCAATGTGTTTTCATTCAAATGAACTAAAATGTTCCTGATTTTTCGTTATATTACCGATGGAAGGTGTACACGTACAACCGCACAATTCCGGCTGAAACGTCGATATATGCAATAAAACCGAACTTTTTCTCTTTTCAATATCATACTCAGTATTTCATCGAGAAACAAATAGATGAATGAAAACGAAGTATTTAAGGTTATTATCTAATCAATTATGTGTTTGTATCATTTTTATCGTATATTTAATGAATTTATACCAATAAACTGGAAATTCACAAAAACATGGAAAAACAACAAAATATTACCTAATTCGATGATATTTTGTTTACATCACATAAAGGAAAAGGAGGATGATAAACGTCAAAATACTGCTAAATTCGGTGATGTTTAGTACGAAACAAAATGCAAGAAAACTTGCTTAAAATGCAATATTATTCGAAAATCTGAGATATGAAGTCCAAATCACATATCGTGATACTACATGAAAGTGTATCAAAATTTTGGTAAAAATGAATATAGTTACGTAATATCAAACTACATGAAAAACGTGAAAAAAGTCAATATTATTCCAAATTTTAGGATTTTAACGTCGAATTATAGAGCGAGGTTTCGTATTATTTAGATCCAAGAAAAGACATTTGACAATGTTGTTTCCAATACAAATGATAAAAATCAATTTGTTTTCATTAGAATTAAATAAAATGTACCTGATTTTTCGTTTATATTACCGATGGAAGATGTACACGTAAAACCGCTGTATTCCGGCTGAAACGACGATATATGCAATAAGAACCGAACTTCTCCCCTTTTCAATATCTTACTCAGTATTTCAACGAGAAACAAATAGATGATTGAAAATAAAGTATTTAAGGTTATTATATAATCAATTTTGTGTTTGTATCATTTTTATCGTATATTTATTGAATTAATACCAATAAACTGGAAACTCAAAAAACCTGGAAAAACGGCAAAATATTGCCTAATTCGATGATATTTTGTTTATATCACATAAAGGAAAAGGGAGATGATAAACGTCAAAGTATTACTAAATTCGATGATGTTTAGTACGAAACAAAATGCAAGAAAACCTGATTAAAATGCAATATTATGCGAAAATCTGAGATATGAAGGCCAAATCACATATCGTGATACTACATGAAATAGTATCGAAATATTGGTAAAAATGAATATATTTACGTAATATCAAACTACATGAAAAACGTGAAAAAGTCACTATTTAACCAAATTTAAGGATTTTAACTTTGAATCATAAAGCGAGGTTTCGTATTATTTAGATCCAAGAAAAGACATATGACAATGTTGTTTCCAATACAAATGATAAAAATCAATGTGCTTTCATTCGAATGAACTTTTCATTAGAATGTTCCTGGCATTCCGTTTATATTACCGATGGAAGATGTACACGTAAAACCGCACAATTCCGGCTGAAACGTCGATATATGGAATAAAAACCGAACTACTCCTCTTTTCAATATCTTACTCAGTACTTCATCGAGAAACAAATAGCTGATTGAAAATGAAGTATTCAAGGTTTTCAAGTATTCAATCTAATCAATTACGTGTTTGTACCATTTTTATCGTATTTTTAATGAATTAATACCAATAAACTGGAAATTCACAAAAACGTGGAAAAACAGCAAAATATTGCCTAATTCGATGATATTTTGTTTATATCACATAAAGGAAAAGGGAGATGATAAACATCAAAATATTACTAAATTCGACGATTTTTAGTACGGAAGAAAACGCAAGAAAACTTGATTAAAATGCAATATTATTCGAAAATCTGAGATATGAAGGCCAAATCACATATCGTGATACTATATGAAATAGTATCAAAATATAGGTAAAAATGAATATACTTACGTAATATCAAACTACATGAAAAACGTGAAAAAAGTCAATATTATTCCAAATTTCAGGATTTTAACGTCGAATCATAGAGCCAGGTTTCGTATTATTTAGATCCAAGAAAAGACATATGACAATGTTGTTTCCAATACAAATGATAAAAATCAATGTGTTTTCATTAGAATGAACTAAAATGTTCCTGATTTTCCGTTTCTATTACCGATGGAAGATGTACACGTAAAACCGCTCTATTCCGGCTGAAACGTCGATATATGCAATAAAAACCGAACTTCTCCCCTTTTCAATATCTTACTCAGTATTTCAACGAGAAACAAATAGATGATTGAAAATGAAGTATTTAAGCTTATTATCTAACCAATTATGTGTTTGTACCATTTTTATCGCATATTTAATGAATTAATACAAAAAAACTGGAAATTTACAAAAACGTTGAAAAACGGCAAAATATTGCCTAATTCGATGTTATTTTGTTTAAATCACATAAAAGAAAAGGGGATGATAAACGTCATAATATTGCTGAATTCGGTGATGTTTAGTACGAAACAAAACGCAAGAAAACTCGCTTAAAATGCAATAATATGCGAAAATCTGAGATATGTAGGCCAAATCACATATCGTGATACTACATGAAACAGTATCGAAATATTGGTAAAAATGAATATATTTACGTAATATCAAACTACATGAAAAACGTGAAAAATGTCACTATTAAACCAAATTTAAGGATTTTAACTTCAAACCATAAAGCGACGTTTCGTATTATTTAGATCCAAGAAAAGACATATGACAATGTTGTTTCCAATACAAATGATAAAAATCAATGTGTTTTCATTAGAATGAACTAAAATGTTCCTGATTTTCCGTTTCTATTACCGATGGAACATGTACACGTAAAACCGCACAATTCCGGCTGAAACGTCGATATATGCAATAAAAACCGAACTTCTCCCCTTTTCAATATCTTACTCAGTACTTCAACAAGAAACAAATAGATGATTGAAAGTGAAGTATTTAAGGTTATTATCTAATCAATTATGTGTTTGTATCATTTTTATCGTATATTTAATGAATTAATACCAATAAACTGGAAATTCACAAAAACGTGGAAAAACAGCAAAATATAGCCTAAATCGATGATATTTTGTTTATATCACACAAAGGAAAAGGGATATGATAAACGTCAAAATATTGCTAAATTCGGTGATGTTTAGTACGAAACAAAATGCAAGAAAACTTGCTTAAAATGCAATATTATGCGATAATCTGAGATATGAAGGCCAAATCACATATCGTGATATTACATGAAATAGTATCAAAATATTGGTAAAAATGAATATATTTACGTAATATCAAACTACATGAAAAACGTGAAAAAAGTCACTATTAAACCAAATTTAAGGATTTTAACTTCGAACTATAAAGCGAAGTTTCGTATTATTTAGATCCAAGAAAAGACATATGACAATGTTGTTTCCAATACAAATTATAAAAATCAATGTGTTTTCATTAGAAATAATTAAAATGTTCCTGATTTTCCGTTTATATTACCGATGGAAGGTGTACACGTAAAACCGCACAATTCCGGCTGAAACGTCGATATATGCAATAAAACCGAACTTTTTCTCTTTTCAATATCATACTCAGTATTTCAACAAGAAACAAATAGATGAATGAAAACGAAGTATTTAAGGTTATTATCTAATCAATTATGTGTTTGTATCATTTTTATCGTATATTTAATGAATTTATACCAATAAACTGGAAATTCACAAAAACATGGAAAAACAACAAAATATTACCTAATTCGATGATATTTTGTTTATATCACATAAAGGAAAAGGAGGATGATAAACGTCAAAATACTGCTAAATTCGGTGATGTTTAGTACGAAACAAAATGCAAGAAAACTTGCTTAAAATGCAATATTATGCGAAATTCTGAGATTGAAGGCCAAATCACATATCGTGATACTACATGAAATAGTATCGAAATATTGGTAAAAATTAATATATTTACGTAATATCAAACTACATGAAAAACGTGAAAAAAGTCATTATTTAACCATATTTGAGGATTTTAACTTCAAATCCTAGAGCGAGGTTTCGTAGTATTTAGACTCAAGAAAAGACATATGACAATGTTGTTTCCAATACAAATGATAAAAATCAATGTGTTTTCATTAGAATTAACTAAAATGTTCCTGATTTTCCATTATATTAACGATGGAAGATGTACACGAAAACATCTCTATTCCGGCTGAAACGTCGAAATATGCAATAAGAACCGAACTTCTCCCCTTTTCAATATCTTACTCAGTATTTCAACGAGAAACAAATAGATGATTGAAAATAAAGTATTTAAGGTTATTATATAATCAATTTTGTGTTTGTATCATTTTTATCGTATATTTATTGAATTAATACCAATAAACTGGAAACTCAAAAAACCTGGAAAAACGGCAAAATATTGCCTAATTCGATGATATTTTGTTTATATCACATAAAGGAAAAGGGAGATGATAAACGTCAAAGTATTACTAAATTCGATGATGTTTAGTACGAAACAAAATGCAAGAAAACCTGATTAAAATGCAATATTATGCGAAAATCTGAGATATGAAGGCCAAATCACATATCGTGATATGTGATTAGAATGTTCCTGGTTTCAAAATTCAAAATTCAAAATGAAATAGTATCAAAATATTGGTAAAAATGAATATACTTACGTAATATCAAACTACATGAAAAACGTGAAAAAAGTCAATATTATTCCAAATTTCAGGATTTTAATGTCGAATCATAGAGCCAGGTTTCGTATTATTTAGATCCAAGAAAAGACATATGACAATGTTGTTTCCAATACAAATGATAAAAAGCAATGTGTTTTCATTAGAATGAACTAAAATGTTCCTGATTTTCCGTTTCTATTACCGATGGAAGATGTACACGTAAAACCGCTCTATTCCGGCTGAAACGTCGATATATGCAATAAAAACCGAACTTCTCCCCTTTTCAATATCTTCCTCAGTATTTCAACGAGAAACAAATAGATGATTGAAAATAAAGTATTTAAGGTTATTATATAATCAATTTTGTGTTTGTATCATTTTTATCGTATATTTATTGAATTAATACCAATAAACTGGAAACTCAAAAAACCTGGAAAAATGGCAAAATATTGCCTAATTCGATGATATTTTGTTTATATCACATAAAGGAAAAGGGAGATGATAAACGTCAAAGTATTACTAAATTCGATGATGTTTAGTACGAAACAAAATGCAAGAAAACCTGATTAAAATGCAATATTATGCGAAAATCTGAGATATGAAGGCCAAATCACATATCGTGATACAACATGAAATAGTATCGAAATATTGGTAAAAATGAATATATTTACGTAATATCAAACTACATGAAAAACGTGAAAAAGTCACTATTTAACCAAATTTAAGGATTTTAACTTTGAATCATAAAGCGAGGTTTCGTATTATTTAGATCCAAGAAAAGACATATGACAATGTTGTTTCCAATACAAATGATAAAAATCAATGTGCTTTCATTCGAATGAACTTTTCATTAGAATGTTCCTGGCATTCCGTTTATATTACCGATGGAAGATGTACACGTAAAACCGCACAATTCCGGCTGAAACGTCGATATATGGAATAAAAACCGAACTACTCCTCTTTTCAATATCTTACTCAGTACTTCATCGAGAAACAAATAGCTGATTGAAAATGAAGTATTCAAGGTTTTCAAGTATTCAATCTAATCAATTATGTGTTTGTACCATTTTTATCGTATTTTTAATGAATTATTACCAATAAACTGGAAATTCACAAAAACGTGGAAAAACAGCAAAATATTGCCTAATTCGATGATATTTTGTTTATATCACATAAAGGAAAAGGGAGATGATAAACATCAAAATATTACTAAATTCGACGATTTTTAGTACGGAAGAAAACGCAAGAAAACTTGATTAAAATGCAATATTATTCGAAAATCTGAGATATGAAGGCCAAATCACATATCGTGATACTATATGAAATAGTATCAAAATATTGGTAAAAATGAATATACTTACGTAATATCAAACTACATGAAAAACTTGAAAAAAGTCAATATTATTCCAAATTTCAGGATTTTAACGTCGAATCATAGAGCCAGGTTTCGTATTATTTAGATCCAAGAAAAGACATATGACATTGTTGTTTCCAATACAAATGATAAAAATCAATGTGTTTTCATTAGAATGAACTAAAATGTTCCTGATTTTCCGTTTCTATTACCGATGGAAGATGTACACGTAAAACCGCTCTATTCCGGCTGAAACGTCGATATATGCAATAAAAACCGAACTTCTCCCCTTTTCAATATCTTACTCAGTATTTCAACGAGAAACAAATAGATGATTGAAAATGAAGTATTTAAGCTTATTATCTAACCAATTATGTGTTTGTACCATTTTTATCGCATATTTAATGAATTAATACCAAAAAACTGGAAATTTACAAAAACGTTGAAAAACGGCAAAATATTGCCTAATTCGATGTTATTTTGTTTAAATCACATAAAAGAAAAGGGGATGATAAACGTCATAATATTGCTGAATTTGGTGATGTTTAGTACGAAACAAAACGCAAGAAAACTCGCTTAAAATGCAATAATATGCGAAAATCTGAGATATGTAGGCCAAATCACATATCGTGATACTACATGAAACAGTATCGAAATATTGGTAAAAATGAATATATTTACGTAATATCAAACTACATGAAAAACGTGAAAAATGTCACTATTAAACCAAATTTAAGGATTTTAACTTCAAACCATAAAGCGACGTTTCGTATTATTTAGATCCAAGAAAAGACATATGACAATGTTGTTTCCAATACAAATGATAAAAATCAATGTGTTTTCATTCAAATGAACTAAAATGTTCCTGATTTTCCGTTTATATTACCGATGGAAGGTGTACACGTAAAACCGCACAATTCCGGCTGAAACGTCGATATATGCAATAAAACCGAACTTTTTCTCTTTTCAATATCATACTCAGTATTTCAACAAGAAACAAATAGATGAATGAAAACGAAGTATTTAAGGTTATTATCTAATCAATTATGTGTTTGTATCATTTTTATCGTATATTTAATGAATTTATACCAATAAACTGGAAATTCACAAAAACATGGAAAAACAACAAAATATTACCTAATTCGATGATATTTTGTTTATATCACATAAAGGAAAAGGAGGATGATAAACGTCAAAATACTGCTAAATTCGGTGATGTTTAGTACGAAACAAAATGCAAGAAAACTTGCTTAAAATGCAATATTATTCGAAAATCTGAGATATGAAGTTCAAATCACATATCGTGATACTACATGAAATAGTATCAAAATTTTGGTAAAAATGAATATAGTTACGTAATATCAAACTACATGAAAAACGTGAAAAAAGTCAATATTATTCAAAATTTGAGGATTTTAACGTCGAATTATAGAGCGAGGTTTCGTTTTATTTAGATCCAAGAAAAGACATTTGACAATGTTGTTTCCAATACAAATGATAAAAATCAATTTGTTTTCATTAGAATTAAATAAAATGTACCTTATTTTTCGTTTATATTACCGATGGAAGATGTACACGTAAAACCGCTGTATTCCGGCTGAAACGACGATATATGCAATAAGTACCGAACTTCTCCCCTTTTCAATATCTTACTCAGTATTTCAACGAGAAACAAATAGATGATTGAAAATAAAGTATTTAAGGTTATTATATAATCAATTTTGTGTTTGTATCATTTTTATCGTATATTTATTGAATTAATACCAATAAACTGGAAACTCAAAAAACCTGGAAAAACGGCAAAATATTGCCTAATTCGATGATATTTTGTTTATATCACATAAAGGAAAAGGGAGATGATAAACGTCAAAGTATTACTAAATTCGATGATGTTTAGTACGAAACAAAATGCAAGAAAACCTGATTAAAATGCAATATTATGCGAAAATCTGAGATATGAAGGCCAAATCACATATCGTGATATGTGATTAGAATGTTCCTGGTTTCAAAATTCAAAATTCAAAATGAAATAGTATCAAAATATTGGTAAAAATGAATATACTTACGTAATATCAAACTACATGAAAAACGTGAAAAAAGTCAAAATTATTACAAATTTCAGGATTTTAACGTCGAATCATAGAGCCAGGTTTCGTATTATTTAGATCCAAGAAAAGACATATGACAATGTTGTTTCCAATACAAATGATAAAAAGCAATGTGTTTTCATTAGAATGAACTAAAATGTTCCTGATTTTCCGTTTCTATTACCGATGGAAGATGTACACGTAAAACCGCTCTATTCCGGCTGAAACGTCGATATATGCAATAAAAACCGAACTTCTCCCCTTTTCAATATCTTACTCAGTATTTCAACGAGAAACAAATAGATGATTGAAAATGAAGTATTTAAGCTTATTATCTAACCAATTATGTGTTTGTACCATTTTTATCGCATATTTAATGAATTAATACCAAAAAACTGGAAATTCACAAAAACGTTGAAAAACGGCAAAATATTGACTAATTCGATGATATTTTGTTTAAATCACATAAAAGAAAAGGGGATGATAAACGTCATAATATTGCTGTATTCGGTGATGTTTAGTACGAAACAAAACGCAAAAAAACTCGCTTAAAATGCAATAATATGCGAAAATCTGAGATATGTAGGCCAAATCACATATCGTGATACTACATGAAACAGTATCGAAATATTGGTAAAAATGAATATATTTACGTAATATCAAACTACATGAAAAACGTGAAAAATGTCACTATTAAACCAAATTTAAGGATTTTATCTTCAAACCATAAAGCGACGTTTCGTATTATTTAGATCCAAGAAAAGACATATGACAATGTTGTTTCCAATACAAATGATAAAAATCAATGTGTTTTCATTCAAATAAACTAAAATGTTCCTGATTTTTCGTTTATATTACCGATGGAAGGTGTACACGTAAAACCGCACAATTCCGGCTGAAACGTCGATATATGCAATAAAACCGAACTTTTTCTCTTTTCAATATCATACTCAGTATTTCAACGAGAAACAAATAGATGAATGAAAACGAAGTATTTAAGGTTATTATCTAATCAATTATGTGTTTGTATCATTTTTATCGTATATTTAATGAATTTATACCAATAAACTGGAAATTCACAAAAACATGGAAAAACAACAAAATATTACCTAATTCGATGATATTTTGTTTACATCACATAAAGGAAAAGGGAGATGATAAACATCAAAATATTACTAAATTCGACGATTTTTAGTACGGAAGAAAACGCAAGAAAACTTGATTAAAATGCAATATTATTCAAAAATCTGAGATATGAAGGCCAAATCACATATCGTGATACTATATGAAATAGTATCAAAATATTGGTAAAAATGAATATACTTACGTAATATCAAACTACATGAAAAACTTGAAAAAAGTCAATATTATTCCAAATTTGAGGATTTTAACGTCGAATTATAGAGCGAGGTTTCGTATTATTTAGATCCAAGAAAATACATTTGACAATGTTGTTTCCAATACAAATGATAAAAATCAATTTGTTTTCATTAGAATTAAATAAAATGTACCTGATTTTTCGTTTATATTACCGATGGAAGATGTACACGTAAAACCGCTGTATTCCGGCTGAAACGACGATATATGCAATAAGAACCGAACTTCTCCCCTTTTCAATATCTTACTCAGTATTTCAACGAGAAACAAATAGATGATTGAAAATAAAGTATTTAAGGTTATTATATAATCAATTTTGAGTTTGTATCATTTTTATCGTATATTTATTGAATTAATACCAATAAACTGGAAACTCAAAAAACCTGGAAAAACGGCAAAATATTGCCTAATTCGATGATATTTTGTTTATATCACATAAAGGAAAAGGGAGATGATAAACGTCAAAGTATTACTAAATTCAATGATGTTTAGTACGAAACAAAATGCAAGAAAACCTGATTAAAATGCAATATTATGCGAAAATCTGAGATATGAAGGCCAAATCACATATCGTGATACTACATGAAATAGTATCGAAATATTGGTAAAAATGAATATATTTACGTAATATCAAACTACATGAAAAACGTGAAAAGTCACTATTTAACCAAATTTAAGGATTTTAACTTTGAATCATAAAGCGAGGTTTCGTATTATTTAGATCCAAGAAAAGACATATGACAATGTTGTTTCCAATACAAATGATAAAAATCAATGTGCTTTCATTCGAATGAACTTTTCATTAGAATGTTCCTGGCATTCCGTTTATATTACCGATGGAAGATGTACACGTAAAACCGCACAATTCCGGCTGAAACGTCGATATATGGAATAAAAACCGAACTACTCCTCTTTTCAATATCTTACTCAGTACTTCATCGAGAAACAAATAGCTGATTGAAAATGAAGTATTCAAGGTTTTCAAGTATTCAATCTAATCAATTATGTGTTTGTACCATTTTTATCGTATTTCTAATGAATTAATACCAATAAACTGGAAATTCACAAAAACGTGGAAAAACAGCAAAATATTGCCTAATTCGATGATATTTTGTTTATATCACATAAAGGAAAAGGGAGATGATAAACATCAAAATATTACTAAATTCGACGATTTTTAGTACGGAAGAAAACGCAAGAAAACTTGATTAAAATGCAATATTATTCGAAAATCTGAGATATGAAGGCCAAATCACATATCGTGATACTATATGAAATAGTATCAAAATATTGGTAAAAATGAATATACTTACGTAATATCAAACTACATGAAAAACGTGAAAAAAGTCAATATTATTCCAAATTTCAGGATTTTAACGTCGAATCTTAGAGCCAGGTTTCGTATTATTTAGATCCAAGAAAAGACATATGACAATGTTGTTTCCAATACAAATGATAAAAATCAATGTGTTTTCATTAGAATGAACTAAAATGTTCCTGATTTTCCGTTTCTATTACCGATGGAAGATGTACACGTAAAACCGCTCTATTCCGGCTGAAACGTCGATATATGCAATAAAAACCGAACTTCTCCCCTTTTCAATATCTTACTCAGTATTTCAACGAGAAACAAATAGATGATTGAAAATGAAGTATTTAAGCTTATTATCTAACCAATTATGTGTTTGTACCATTTTTATCGCATATTTAATGAATTAATACAAAAAAACTGGAAATTTACAAAAACGTTGAAAAACGGCAAAATATTGCCTAATTCGATGTTATTTTGTTTAAATCACATAAAAGAAAAGGGGATGATAAACGTCATAATATTGCTGAATTCGGTGATGTTTAGTACGAAACAAAACGCAAGAAAACTCGCTTAAAATGCAATAATATGCGAAAATCTGAGATATGTAGGCCAAATCACATATCGTGATACTACATGAAACAGTATCGAAATATTGGTAAAAATGAATATATTTACGTAATATCAAACTACATGAAAAACGTGAAAAATGTCACTATTAAACCATATTTAAGGATTTTAACTTCAAACCATAAAGCGACGTTTCGTATTATTTAGATCCAAGAAAAGACATATGACAATGTTGTTTCCAATACAAATGATAAAAATCAATGTGTTTTCATTAGAATGAACTAAAATGTTCCTGATTTTCCGTTTCTATTACCGATGGAACATGTACACGTAAAACCGCACAATTCCGGCTGAAACGTCGATATATGCAATAAAAACCGAACTTCTCCCCTTTTCAATATCTTACTCAGTACTTCAACAAGAAACAAATAGATGATTGAAAGTGAAGTATTTAAGGTTATTATCTAATCAATTATGTGTTTGTATCATTTTTATCGTATATTTAATGAATTAATACCAATAAACTGGAAATTCACAAAAACGTGGAAAAACAGCAAAATATAGCCTAAATCGATGATATTTTGTTTATATCACACAAAGGAAAAGGGATATGATAAACGTCAAAATATTGCTAAATTCGGTGATGTTTAGTACGAAACAAAATGCAAGAAAACTTGCTTAAAATGCAATATTATGCGAAAATCTGAGATATGAAGGCCAAATCACATATCGTGATATTACATGAAATAGTATCAAAATATTGGTAAAAATGAATATATTTACGTAATATCAAACTACATGAAAAACGTGAAAAAAGTAAATATTATTCAAAATTTCAGGATTTTAACGTCGAATCATAGAGCCAGGTTTCGTATTATTTAGATCCAAGAAAAGACATTTGACAATGTTGTTTCCAATACAAATGATAAAAATCAATGTGTTTTCATTAGAAATAATTAAAATGTTCCTGATTTTTCGTTTATATTATCGATGGAAGATGTACACGTAAAACCGCTCTATTCCGGCTGAAACGTCGATATATGCAATAAAAACCGAACTTCTCCCCTTTTCAATATCTTCTTCAGTATTTCAACGAGAAACAAATAGATGATTTAAAATGAAGCATTTAAGGTTATTATATAATCAATTTTGTATTTGTATCATTTTTATCGTATATTTATTGAATTAATACCAATAAACTGGAAACTCAAAAAACATGGAAAAACAGCAAAATATTGCCTAATTCGATGATATTTTTGTTTATATCACATAAAGAAAAAGGGAGATGATAAACGTCAAAATATTACTAAATTCGATGATTTTCAGTACAAAAGAAAATGCAAAAAACTTGCTTAAAATGCAATATTATGCGAAAATCTGAGATATGAAGGCCAAATCACATATCGTGACACTACATGAAATAGTATCGAAATATTGGTAAAAATGAATATATTTACGTAATATCAAACTACATGAAAAACGTGAAAAAAGTCACTATTAAACCAAATTTAAGGATTTTAACTTCGAACCATAAAGCGAAGTTTCGTATTATTTAGATCCAAAAAAAGACATATGACAATGTTTCCAATACAAATGATAAAAATCAATGTGTTTTCATTAGAATGAACTAAAATGTTCCTGATATTCCGTTTATATTACCGATGGAAGATGTACACGTAAAACCGCACAATTCCGGCTGAAACGTCGATATATGCAATAAAAACAGAACTTCTCCCCTTTTCAATATCTTACTCAGTATTTTAACGAGAAACAAATAGTTGATTGAAAATGAAGTATTTAAGATTATTATCTAATCATTTATGTGTTTGTATCATTTTTATCGTATATTTAATGAATTAATAACAATCAACTGAAAATTCACAAAAAACGTGGAAAAACGGCAAAATATTGCCTAATTCGATGATATTTTGTTTAAATCACATAAAGGAAAAGGGGATGATAAACGTCAAAATACTGCTAAATTCGATGATTTTTCGTACGAAACAAAATGCAAGAAAACTTGCTTAAAATGCAATATTATGCGAAATTCTGAGATTTGAAGGCCAAATCACATATCGTGATACTACATGAAATAGTATCGAAATATTGGTAAAAATGAATATATTTACGTAATATCAAACTACATGAAAAACGTGAAAAAAGTCACTATTTTACCATATTTGAGGATTTTAACTTCAAATCATAGAGCGAATTTTCGTACTATTTAGATCCAAGAAAAGACATATGACAATATTGTTTCCAATACAAATGATAAAAATCAATGTGTTTTCATTAGAATTAACTAAAATGTTCCTGATTTTCCGTTTATATTACCGATGGAAGATGTAAACGAAAACATCTCTATTCCAGCTGAAACGTCGATATATGCAATAAAAACAGAACTTCTCCCCTTTTCAATATCTTACTCAGTATTTTAACGAGAAACAAATAGTTGATTGAAAATGAAGTATTTAAGATTATTATCTAATCATTTATGTGTTTGTATCATTTTTATCGTATATTTAATGAATTAATAACAATCAACTGAAAATTCACAAAAAACGTGGAAAAACGGCAAAATATTGCCTAATTCGATGATATTTTGTTTAAATCACATAAAGGAAAAGGGGATGATAAACTTCAAAATACTGCTAAATTCGATGATTTTTCGTACGAAACAAAATGCAAGAAAACTTGCTTAAAATGCAATTTTATGCGAAATTCTGAGATTTGAAGGCCAAATCACATATCGTGATACTACATGAAATAGTATCGAAAGATTGGTAAAAATGAATATATTTACGTAATATCAAACTACATGAAAAACGTGAAAAAGTCACTATTTAACCATATTTGAGGATTTTAACTTCAAATCCTAGACCGAGATTTCGTCCTATTTAGATCCAAGAAAAGACATATGACAATGTTGTTTCCAATACAAATGATAAAAATCAATGTGTTTTTATTAGAATTAACTAAAATGTTCCTGATTTTCCGTTTATATTACCGATGGAAGATGTACACGAAAACATCTCTTTTCCGGCTGAAACGTCGATATATGCAATAAAAACAGAACTTCTCCCCTTTTCAATATCTTACTCAGTATTTTAACGAGAAACAAATAGTTGATTGAACATGAAGTATTTAAGGCTATTATCTAATCAATTATGTGTTTGCATCATTTTTATCGTATATATAATGAATTAATACCCATAAACTGAGAATTCACAAAAACGTAGAAAAACGGCAAAATATTGCCTAATTCGATGATATTTTGTTTAAATCACATAAAGGAAAAGGGGATGATAAACGTCAAAATATTGCTAAATTCGATGATTTTTCGTAAGAAACAAAATGCAAGAAAACTTGCTTAAAATGCAATATTATGCGAAATTCTGAGATTTGAAGGCCAAATCACATATCGTGATACGCCATGAAATAGTATCGAAATATTGGTAAAAATGAATATATTTACGTAATATAAACTACATGATTAACGTGAAAAAGTCACTATTTTACCTTATTTGAGGATTTTAACTTCAAATCATAGAGCGAGGTTTCGTATTATTTAGATCCAAGAAAAGACATATGACAATGTTGTTTATAATACAAATGATAAAAAAACAATGTGTTTTCATTAGAATTAACTAAAATGTTCCTGATTTTCCGTTTATATTACCGATGGAAGATGTACACGTAAAACCGCTCTAATCCGGCTGAAACGTCGATATATGCAATAAAAACCGAACTTCTCCCCTTTTCAATATCTTACTCAGTATTTAAACGAGAAACAAATAGTTGATTGAAAATGAAGTATTTAAGGTTATTATCTAATCAATTATGTGTTTGCATCATTTTTATTGTATATTTAATGAATTAATAACAATCAACTGAAAATTCACAAAAACGTGGAAAAACGGCAAAATATTGCCTAATTCGATGATATTTTGTTTAAATTATATAAAGGAAAAGAGGATGATAAATATCAAAATATTGCTAAATTCGATGTTTTTTCGTACGAAACAAGTTTTCTTGCATTTGCAAGAAAACTTGCTTAAAATGCAATATTATGCGAAATTCTGAGATTTGAAGGCCAAATCACATATCGTGATACTACATGAAATAGTATCGAAATATTGGTAAAAATTAATATATTTACGTAATATCAAACTACATGAAAAACGTGAAAAAAGTCATTATTTAACCATATTTGAGGATTTTAACTTCAAATCCTAGAGCGAGGTTTCGTAGTATTTAGATCCAAGAAAAGACATATGACAATGTTGTTTCCAATACAAATGATAAAAATCAATGTGTTTTCATTAGAATTAACTAAAATGTTCCTGATTTTCCATTTATATTACCGATGGAAGATGTACACGAAAACATCTCTATTCCGGCTGAAACGTCGAAATATGCAATAAAAACAGAACTTCTCCCCTTTTCAATATCTTACTCAGTATTTTAACGAGAAACAAATAGTTGATTGAAAATGAAGTATTTAAGGCTATTATCTAATCAATTAAGTGTTTGCATCATTTTTATCGTATATATAATGAATTAATACCCATAAACTGAGAATTCACAAGAACGTGGAAAAACGGCAAAATATTGCCTAATTCGATGATATTTTGTTTAAATCACATAAAGGAAAAGGGGATGATAAACGTCAAAATATTGCTAAATTCGATGATTTTTCGTACGAAACAAAATACAAGAAAACTTGCTTAAAATGCAATATTATGCGAAATTCTGAGATTTGAAGGCCAAATCACATATCGTGATACTACATGAAATAGTATCGAAATATTGGTTAAAAATGAATATATTTACGTAATATCAAACTACATGATTAACGTGAAAAGTCACTATTTTACCTTATTTGAGGATTTTAACTTCAAATCATAGAGCGAGGTTTCGTATTATTTAGATCCAAGAAAAGACATATGACAATGTTGTTTATAATACAAATGATAAAAAAACAATGTGTTTTCATTAGAATTAACTAAAATGTTCCTGATTTTCCGTTTATATTACCGATAGAAGATGTCCACGTAAAACCGCTCTAATCCGGTTGAAACGTCGATATATGCAATAATAAACCGAACTTCTCCATATTCAATATCTTACTTAGTATTTAAACGAGAAAACAAATAGTTGATTGAAAATTAAGTATTTAAGGGTATTATCTAATCAAATTATGTGTTTGCATCATTTTTATCGTATATATATTGAATTACATACCCATAAACTGAGAATTCACAAAAGCGTTAAAAAACGCAAAATATTGCCTAATTCGATGATATTTTGTTTAAATTACATAAAGGAAAAGAGAATGATAAACATCAAAATATTGCTAAATTCGATGATTTTTCGTACGAAACAAAATGCAAGAAAACTTGCCTTAAATGCATAATATGCGAAATTCTAAGATTTGAAGGACCAAATCACATATCGTGATACTACATGAAATAGTATCGAAATATTGGTAAAAATGAATATATTTACGTAACATAAAACTACATGGTTAACGTGAAAAAGTCACTATTTACCATATTTGAGGATTTTAACTTCAAATCATAGAGCGAGGTTTCGTATTATTTAGATCCAGAAAAGATATATGAACAATGTTGTTTCCAATACAAATGATAAAAAAACAATGTGTTTTCATTAGAATTAACTAAAATGTTCCTGATTTTCCGTTTATATTACCGATGGAAGATGTACACGTAAAACCGCTCTAATCCGGCTGAAACGTCGATATATGCATTAAAACAGAACGTCTCCCCTTTTCAATATCTTATTCAGTATTTTAACGAGAAACAATTAGTTGATTGAAAATGAAGTATTTAAGGATATTATCTAATCAATTATGTCTTTGCATAATTTCTATCGTATTTATAATAATGAATTAATACCCATAAACTGAGAATTCACAAAAACGTGGAATTAGGCAAAATATTGCCTAATTCGATGATATTTTGTTTAAATTATATAAAGAAAAGAGGATGATAAACGTCAAAATATTGCTAAATTCGATGATTTTTCGTACGAAACAAAATGCAAGAAAACTTGCTTAAAATGCAATATTATGCGAAATTCTGAGATTTGAAGGCCAAATCACATATCGTGATACTACATGAAATAGTATCGAAATATTGGTAAAAATGAATATATTTACGTAATATCAAACTACATGAAAAACGTGAAAAAAGTCACTATTTACCATATTTGAGGATTTTAACTTCAAATCATAGAGCGAGTTTCGTACTATTTAGATCCAAGAAAAGACATATGACAATGTTGTTTCCAATACAAATGATAAAAATCAATTGTGTTTCATTAGAATTAACTAAAATGTTCCTGAATTTTCCGTTTATATTACCGATGGAAGATGTACACGAAAACATCTCTATTCCAGCTGAAACGTCGATATATGCAATAAAAACAGAACTTCTCCCCTTTTCAATATCTTACTCAGTATTTTAACGAGAAACAAATAGTTGATTGAAAATGAAGTATTTAAAGGCTATTATCTAATCATTTATGTGTTTGTATCATTTTTTATCGTATATTTAATGAATTAATAACAATCAACTGAAAATTCACAAAAACGTGGAAAAACGGCAAAATATTGCCTAATTCGATGATATTTTGTTTAAATCACATAAAGGAAAAGGGGATGATAAACGTCAAAATACTGCTAAATTCGATGATTTTTCGTACGAAACAAAATGCAAGAAAAACTTGCTTAAAATGCAATATTATGCGAAATTCTGAGATTTGAAGGCCAAATCACATATCGTGATACTACATGAAATAGTATCGAAATATTGGTAAAAATGAATATATTTACGTAATATAAAACTACATGATTAACGTGAAAAAGTCACTATTTTACCCTTATTTGAGGATTTTAACTTCAAATCATAGAGCGAGGTTTCGTATTATTTAGATCCAAGAAAAGACATATGACAATGTTGTTTATAATACAAATGATAAAAAAACAATGTGTTTTCATTAGAATTAACTAAAATGTTCCTGATTTTCCGTTTATATTACCGATGGAAGATGTACACGTAAAACCGCTCTAATCCGGCTGAAACGTCGATATATGCAATAAAAACCGAACTTCTCCCCTTTTCAATATCTTACTCAGTATTTAAACGAGAAACAAATAGTTGATTGAAAATGAAGTATTTAAGGTTATTATCTAATCAATTATGTGTTTCCATCATTTTTATTGTATATTTAATGAATTAATAACAATTAACTGAAAATTCACAAAAACGTGGAAAAACGGCAAAATATTGCCTAATTCGATGATACTTTGTTTAAATTATATAAAGGAAAAGAGGATGATAAATATCAAAATATTGCTAAATTCGATGTTTTTTCGTACGAAACAAGTTTTCTTGCATTTGCAAGAAAACTTGCTTAAAATGCAATATTATGCGAAATTCTGAGATTTGAAGGCCAAATCACATATCGTGTTACTACATGAAATAGTATCAAAATATTGGTAAAAATTAATATATTTACGTAATATCAAACTACATGAAAAACGTGAAAAAAGTCATTATTTAACCATATTTGAGGATTTTAACTTCAAATCCTAGAGCGAGGTTTCGTAGTATTTAGATCCAAGAAAAGACATGACAATGTTGTTTCCAATAAAAATGATAAAAATCAATGTGTTTTCATTAGAATTAACTAAAATGTTCTTGATTTTCCGTTTTTATTACCGATGGAAGATGTACACGTAAAACCGCACTAATCCGGCTGAAACGTCGATATATGCAATAATAACCGAACTTTTCCCCTTTTCAATATCTTACTCAGTATTTTAACGAGAAACAAATAGATGATTGAAAATGAAGTATTTAAGGTTATTATCTAATCAATTATGTGTTTGCATTATTTTTATCGTATATATAATGAATTAATATGCATAGACTGAAAATTCACAAAAACGTGGAAAAACGGCAACGTATTGCCTAATTCAATTATATTTTGTTTAAATCACATAAAAGAAAAGGAGATGATAAACGTCAAAATATTGCTAAATTCGGTGATTTTTCGTACGAAACAAAATGGAAGAAAACTTGCTTAAAATGCAATATTATGCGAAATTCTGAGATTTGAAGGCAAAAGCACATACCGTTATGCTACATGAAATAGTATCGAAATATTGGTAAAAATGAATATATTTACGTAATATTAAATTACATGAAAAACGTGAAAAAAGTCACTATATAACCATATTTGAGGATTTTAACTTCAAATCATAGAGCGAATTTTCGTACTATTTAGATCCAAGAAAAGACATATGACAATGTTGTTTCCAATACAAATGATAAAAATCAATGTGTTTTCATTAGAATTAACTAAAATGTTCCTGATTTTCCATTTATATTACCGATGGAAGATGTACACGAAAACATCTCTATTCCGGCTGAAACGTCGATATATGCAATAAAAACCGAACTTCTCCCCTTTTCAATATCTTACTCAGTATTTAAACGAGAAACAATTAGTTGATTGAAAATGAAGTATTTAAAGTTATATCTAGTCAATTATGTGTTTGCATCATTTTTATCGTATATATAATGAATTAATAACCAATCAACTGAAAATTCACAAAAACGTGGAAAAAACGGCAAAATATTGCCTAATTCGATGAATATTTTTTGTTTAAATCACAAAAGGAATAGGGGATGATAAACGTCAAAATACTGCTAAATACGATGATTTTTCGTACAAGAAACATGCAAGAAAACTTGCATAAAATGCAATATTATGCGAAATTCTGAGATTTGAAGGCCCAAATCACATATCGTGATACTACATGAAATAGTATCGAAATATTGGTAAAAATTAATATATTTATGTAATATCAAACTACATGAAAAACGTGAAAAAGTTACTATTTAACCATATTTGAGATATTGAAACATAGATATTGAAACTTCAAATCATATGAGCGAGGTTTTCATATTATTTAGATCCAAGAAAAGACATATGACAATGTTGTTTCCAATACAAATGATAAAAATCAATGGTGTTTTTCATTAGAATTAACTAAAATGTTCATGATTTTCCGTTTATATTACCGATGGAAGATATACACGAAAACATCTCTATTCCGGCCTGAAACGTCGATATATGCATTAAAACAGAAACGTCTCCCCTTTTCAATATCTTATTCAGTATTTTAACGAGAAACAATTAGTTGATTGAAAATGAAGTATTTAAGGATATTATCTAATCAATTATGTCTTTGCATAATTTTCTATCGTATATTTATAATATTGAATTAATACCATAAACTGAGAATTCACAAAAACGTGGAATTAGGCAAAATATTGCCTAATTCGATGATATTTTGTTTAAATTATATAAAGGAAAAAGAGGATGATAAACGTCAAAATATTGCTAAATTCGATGATTTTTCGTACGAAACAAAATGCAAGAAAACTTGCTTAAAATGCAATATTATGCGAAATTCTGAGATTTGAAGGCCAAATCACATATCGTGATACTACATGAAATAGTATCGAAATATTGGTAAAAATGAATATATTTACGTAATATCAAACTACATGAAAAACGTGAAAAAAGTCACTATTTTACCATATTTGAGGATTTTAACTTCAAATCATAGAGCGAATTTTCGTACTATTTAGATCCAAGAAAAGACATATGACAATGTTGTTTCCAATACAAATGATAAAAATCAATGTGTTTTCATTAGAATTAACTAAAATGTTCCTGATTTTCCGTTTATATTACCGATGGAAGATGTACACGAAAACATCTCTATTCCAGCTGAAACGTCGATATATGCAATAAAAACAGAACTTCTCCCCTTTTCAATATCTTACTCAGTATTTTAACGAGAAACAAATAGTTGATTGAAAATGAAGTATTTAAGATTATTATCTAATCATTTATGTGTTTGTATCATTTTTATCGTATATTTAATGAATTAATAACAATCAACTGAAAATTCACCAAAACGTGGAAAAACGGCAAAATATTGCCTAATTCGATGATATTTTGTTTAAATCACATAAAGGAAAAGGGGATGATAAACGTCAAAATACTGCTAAATTCGATGATTTTTCGTACGAAACAAAATGCAAGAAATCTTGCTTAAAATGCAATATTATGCGAAATTCTGAGATTTGAAGGCCAAATCACATATCGTGATACTACATGAAATAGTATCGAAATATTGGTAAAAATGAATATATTTACGTAATATAAAACTACATGATTAACGTGAAAAAGTCACTATTTTACCTTATTTGAGGATTTTAACTTCAAATCATAGAGCGAGGTTTCGTATTATTTAGATCCAAGAAAAGACATATGACAATGTTGTTTATAATACAAATGATAAAAAAACAATGTGTTTTCATTAGAATTAACTAAAATGTTCCTGATTTTCCGTTTATATTACCGATGGAAGATGTTCACGTAAAACCGCTCTAATCCGGCTGAAACGTCGATATATGCAATAAAAACCGAACTTCTCCCCTTTTCAATATCTTACTCAGTATTTAAACGAGAAACAAATAGTTGATTGAAAATGAAGTATTTAAGGTTATTATCTAATCAATTATGTGTTTCCATCATTTTTATTGTATATTTAATGAATTAATAACAATCAACTGAAAATTCACAAAAACGTGGAAAACGGCAAAATATTGCCTAATTCGATGATACTTTGTTTAAATTATATAAAGGAAAAGAGGATGATAAATATCAAAATATTGCTAAATTCGATGTTTTTTCGTACGAAACAAGTTTTCTTGCATTTGCAAGAAAACTTGCTTAAAATGCAATATTATGCGAAATTCTGAGATTTGAAGGCCAAATCACATATCGTGATACTACATGAAATAGTATCGAAATATTGGTAAAAATTAATATATTTACGTAATATCAAACTACATGAAAAACGTGAAAAAAGTCATTATTTAACCATATTTGAGGATTTTAACTTCAAATCCTAGAGCGAGGTTTCGTAGTATTTAGATCCAAGAAAAGACATATGACAATGTTGTTTCCAATAAAAATGATAAAAATCAATGTGTTTTCATTAGAATTAACTAAATGTTCTTGATTTTCCGTTTTTATTACCGATGGAAGATGTACACGTAAAACCGCACTAATCCGGCTGAAACGTCGATATATGCAATAATAACCGAACTTTTCCCCTTTTCAATATCTTACTCAGTATTTTAACGAGAAACAAATAGATGATTGAAAATGAAGTAATTTAAGGTTATTATCTAATCAATTATGTGTTTGCATCATTTTTATCGTATATATAATGAATTAATATGCATAGACTGAAAATTCACAAAAACCTGGAAAAACGGCAACGTATTGCCTAATTCGATTATATTTTGTTTAAATCACATAAAAGAAAAGGAGATGATAAACGTCAAATATTGCTAATTCGATGATTTTTCGTACGAAACAAAATGGAAGAAAACTTGCTTAAAATGCAATATTATGCGAAATTCTGAGATTTGAAGGCAAAAAGCACATACCGTTATGCTACATGAAATAGTATCGAAATATTGGTAAAAATGAATATATTTACGTAATATCAAACTTACATGAAAAACGTGAAAAAAGTCACTATTTAACCATATTTGAGGATTTTAACTTTAAATCATAGAGCGAATTTTCGTACTATTTAGATCCAAGAAAAGACATATGACAATGTTGTTTCCAATACAAATGATAAAAATCAATGTGTTTTCATTAGAATTAACTAAAATGTTCCTGATTTTCCATTTATATTACCGATGGAAGATGTACACGAAAACATCTCTATTCCGGCTGAAACGTCGAAATATGCAATAAAACATAACATCTCCCTTTTCAATATCTTACTCAGTATTTTAACGAGAAACAAATAGTTGATTGAAAATGAAGTATTTAAGGCTATTATCTAATCAATTAAGTGTTTGCATCATTTTTATCGTATATATAATGAAATAATACCCATAAACTGAGAATTCACAAAAACGTGGAAAAACGGCAAAATATTGCCTAATTCGATGATATTTTGTTTTAAATCACATAAAGGAAAAGGGGATGATAAACGTCAAAATACTGCTAAATTCGATGATTTTTCGTACGAAACAAAATGCAAGAAAACTTGCTTAAAATGCAATATTATGCGAAATTCTGAGATTTGAAGGCCAAATCACATATCGTGATACTACATGAAATAGTATCGAAATATTGGTAAAAATGAATATATTTACGTAACATAAAACTACATGGTTAACGTGAAAAAGTCACTATTTTACCATATTTGAGGATTTTAACTTCAAATCATAGAGCGAGGTTTCGTATTATTTAGATCCAAGAAAAGATATATGACAATGTTGTTTCCAATACAAATGATAAAAAAACAATGTGTTTTCATTAGAATTAAATAAAATGTTCCTGATTTTCCGTTTATATTACCGATGGAAGATGTACACGTAAAACCGCTCTAATCCGGCTGAAACGTCGATATATGCAATAAAAACCGAACTTCTCCCCTTTTCAATATCTTACTCAGTATTTAAACGAGAAACAATTAGTTGATTGAAAATGAAGTATTTAAAGTTATTATCTAGTCAATTATGTGTTTGCATCATTTTTATCGTATATTTAATGAATTAATAACAATCAACTGAAAATTCACAAAAACGTGGAAAAACGGCAAAATATTGCCTAATTCGATGATATTTTGTTTAAATCACAAAAAGGAATAGGGGATGATAAACGTCAAAATACTGCTAAATACGATGATTTTTCGTACAAGAAAATGCAAGAAAACTTGCATAAAATGCAATATTATGCGAAATTCTGAGATTTGAAGGCCAAATCACATATCGTGATACTACATGAAATAGTATCGAAATATTGGTAAAAATTAATATATTTATGTAATATCAAACTACATGAAAAACGTGAAAAAAGTTACTATTTAACCATATTTGAGATATTGAAACATAGATATTGAAACTTCAAATCATAGAGCGAGGTTTCATATTATTTAGATCCAAGAAAAGACATATGACAATGTTGTTTCCAATACAAATGATAAAAATCAATGTGTTTTCATTAGAATTAACTAAAATGTTCATGATTTTCCGTTTATATTACCGATGGAAGATATACACGAAAACATCTCTATTCCGGCTGAAACGTCGATCTATGCATTAAAAACAGAACGTCTCCCCTTTTCAATATCTTATTCAGTATTTTAACGAGAAACAATTAGTTGATTGAAAATGAAGTATTTAAGGATATTATCTAATCAATTATGTCTTTGCATAATTTCTATCGTATTTATAATAATGAATTAATACCCATAAACTGAGAATTCACAAAAACGTGGAATTAGGCAAAATATTGCCTAATTCGATGATATTTTGTTTAAATTATATAAAGGAAAAGAGGATGATAAACGTCAAAATATTGCTAAATTCGATGATTTTTCGTACGAAACAAAATGCAAGAAAACTTGCTTAAAATGCAATATTATGCGAAATTCTGAGATTTGAAGGCCAAATCACATATCGTGATACTACATGAAATAGTATCGAAATATTGGTAAAAATGAATATATTTACGTAATATCAAACTACATGAAAAACGTGAAAAAAGTCACTATTTTTACCATATTTGAGGATTTTAACTTCAAATCATAGAGCGAATTTTCGTACTATTTAGATCCAAGAAAAGACATATGACAATGTTGTTTCCAATACAAATGATAAAAATCAATGTGTTTTCATTAGAATTAACTAAAATGTTCCTGATTTTCCGTTTATATTACCGATGGAAGATGTACACGAAAACATCTCTATTCCAGCTGAAACGTCGATATATGCAATAAAACAGAACTTCTCCCCCTTTTCAATATCTTACTCAGTATTTTAACGAGAAACAAATAGTTGATTGAAAATGAAGTATTTAAGATTATTATCTAATCATTTATGTGTTTGTATCATTTTTATCGTATATTTAATGAATTAATAACAATCAACTGAAAATTCACCAAAACGTGGAAAAACGGCAAAATATTGCCTAATTCGATGATATTTTGTTTAAATCACATAAAGGAAAAGGGGATGATAAACGTCAAAATACTGCTAAATTCGATGATTTTTCGTACGAAACAAAATGCAAGAAATCTTGCTTAAAATGCAATATTATGCGAAATTCTGAGATTTGAAGGCCAAATCACATATCGTGATACTACATGAAATAGTATCGAAATATTGGTAAAAATGAATATATTTACGTAATATAAAACTACATGATTAAACGTGAAAAAGTCACTATTTTACCTTATTTGAGGATTTTTAACTTCAAATCATAGAGCGAGGTTTTCGTATTATTTAGATCCAAGAAAAGACATATGACAATGTTGTTTATAATACAAATGATAAAAAACAATGTGTTTTCATTAGAATTAACTAAAATGTTCCTGATTTTCCGTTTATATTACCGATGGAAGATGTTCACGTAAAACCGCTCTAATCCGGCTGAAACGTCGATATATGCAATAAAAACCGAACTTCTCCCCTTTTCAATATCTTACTCAGTATTTAAACGAGAAACAAATAGTTGATTGAAAATGAAGTATTTAAGGTTATTATCTAATCAATTATGTGTTTCCATCATTTTTATTGTATATTTAATGAATTAATAACAATCAACTGAAAATTCACAAAAACGTGGAAAAAACGGCAAAATATTGCCTAATTCGATGATACTTTGTTTAAATTATATAAAGGAAAAGAGGATGATAAATATCAAAATATTGCTAAATTCGATGTTTTTTCGTACGAAACAAGTTTTCTTGCATTTGCAAGAAAACTTGCTTAAAATGCAATATTATGCGAAATTCTGAGATTTGAAGGCCAAATCACATATCGTGATACTACATGAAATAGTATCGAAATATTGGTAAAAATTAATATATTTACGTAATATCAAACTACATGAAAAACGTGAAAAAAGTCATTATTTAACCATATTTGAGGATTTTAACTTCAAATCCTAGAGCGAGGTTTCGTAGTATTTAGATCCAAGAAAAGACATATGACAATGTTGTTTCCAATAAAAATGATAAAAATCAATGTGTTTTCATTAGAATTAACTAAAATGTTCTTGATTTTCCGTTTTTATTACCGATGGAAGATGTACACGTAAAACCGCACTAATCCGGCTGAAACGTCGATATATGCAATAATAACCGAACTTTTCCCCTTTTCAATATCTTACTCAGTATTTTAACGAGAAACAAATAGATGATTGAAAATGAAGTATTTAAGGTTATTATCTAATCAATTATGTGTTTGCATCATTTTTATCGTATATATAATGAATTAATATGCATAGACTGAAAATTCACAAAAACGTGGAAAAACGGCAACGTATTGCCTAATTCGATTATATTTTGTTTAAATCACATAAAAGAAAAGGAGATGATAAACGTCAAAATATTGCTAAATTCGATGATTTTTCGTACGAAACAAAATGGAAGAAAACTTGCTTAAAATGCAATATTATGCGAAATTCTGAGATTTGAAGGCAAAAGCACATACCGTTATGCTACATGAAATAGTATCGAAATATTGGTAAAAATGAATATATTTACGTAATATCAAATTACATGAAAAACGTGAAAAAAGTCACTATTTAACCATATTTGAGGATTTTAACTTTAAATCATAGAGCGAATTTTCGTACTATTTAGATCCAAGAAAAGACATATGACAATGTTGTTTCCAATACAAATGATAAAAATCAATGTGTTTTCATTAGAATTAACTAAAATGTTCCTGATTTTCCATTTATATTACCGATGGAAGATGTACACGAAAACATCTCTATTCCGGCTGAAACGTCGAAATATGCAATAAAAACATAACATCTCCCCTTTTCAATATCTTACTCAGTATTTTAACGAGAAACAAATAGTTGATTGAAAATGAAGTATTTAAGGCTATTATCTAATCAATTAAGTGTTTGCATCATTTTTATCGTATATATAATGAATTAATACCCATAAACTGAGAATTCACAAAAACGTGGAAAAACGGCAAAATATTGCCTAATTCGATGATATTTTGTTTAAATCACATAAAGGAAAAGGGGATGATAAACGTCAAAATACTGCTAAATTCGATGATTTTTCGTACGAAACAAAATGCAAGAAAACTTGCTTAAAATGCAATATTATGCGAAATTCTGAGATTTGAAGGCCAAATCACATATCGTGATACTACATGAAATAGTATCGAAATATTGGTAAAAATGAATATATTTACGTAACATAAAACTACATGGTTAACGTGAAAAAGTCACTATTTTACCATATTTGAGGATTTTAACTTCAAATCATAGAGCGAGGTTTCGTATTATTTAGATCCAAGAAAAGATATATGACAATGTTGTTTCCAATACAAATGATAAAAAAACAATGTGTTTTCATTAGAATTAAATAAAATGTTCCTGATTTTCCGTTTATATTACCGATGGAAGATGTACACGTAAAACCGCTCTAATCCGGCTGAAACGTCGATATATGCAATAAAAACCGAACTTCTCCCCTTTTCAATATCTTACTCAGTATTTAAACGAGAAACAATTAGTTGATTGAAAATGAAGTATTTAAAGTTATTATCTAGTCAATTATGTGTTTGCATCATTTTTATCGTATATTTAATGAATTAATAACAATCAACTGAAAATTCACAAAAACGTGGAAAAACGGCAAAATATTGCCTAATTCGATGATATTTTGTTTAAATCACAAAAGGAATAGGGGATGATAAACGTCAAAATACTGCTAAATACGATGATTTTTCGTACAAGAAAATGCAAGAAAACTTGCATAAAATGCAATATTATGCGAAATTCTGAGATTTGAAGGCCAAATCACATATCGTGATACTACATGAAATAGTATCGAAATATTGGTAAAAATTAATATATTTATGTAATATCAAACTACATGAAAAACGTGAAAAAAGTTACTATTTAACCATATTTGAGGATTTTAACTTCAAATCATAGAGCGAGGTTTCATATTATTTAGATCCAAGAAAAGACATATGACAATGTTGTTTCCAATACAAATGATAAAAATCAATGTGTTTTCATTAGAATTAACTAAAATGTTCATGATTTTCCGTTTATATTACCGATGGAAGATATACACGAAAACATCTCTATTCCGGCTGAAACGTCGATATATGCAATAAAAACAGAACGTCTCCCCTTTCCAATATCTTATTCAGTATTTTAACGAGAAACAATTAGTTGATTGAAAATGAAGTATTTAAGGATATTATCTAATCAATTATGTCTTTGCATAATTTCTATCGTATATATAATAATGAATAAATACCCATAAACTGAGAATTCACAAAAACGTGGAATTAGGCAAAATATTGCCTAATTCGATGATATTTTGTTTAAATTATATAAAGGAAAAGAGGATGATAAACGTCAAAATATTGCTAAATTCGATGATTTTTCGTACGAAACAAAATGCAAGAAAACTTGCTTAAAATGCAATATTATGCGAAATTCTGAGATTTGAAGGCCAAATCACATATCGTGATACTACATGAAATAGTATCGATATATTGGTAAAAATGAATATATTTACGTAATATCAAACTACATGAAAAACGTGAAAAAGTCACTATTTAACCATATTTGAGGATTTTAACTTCAAATCCTAGACCGAGGTTTCGTACTATTTAGATCCAAGAAAAGACATGACAATGTTGTTTCCAATACAAATGATAAAAATCAATGTGTTTTCATTAGAATTAACTAAAATGTTCCTGATTTTCCGTTTATATTACCGATGGAAGATGTACACGAAAACATCTCTATTCCGGCTGAAACGTCGATATATGCAATAAAAACAGAACTTCTCCCCTTTTCAATATCTTACTCAGTATTTTAACGAGAAACAAATAGTTGATTGAACATGAAGTATTTAAGGCTATTATCTAATCAATTATGTGTTTGCATCATTTTTATCGTATATATAATGAATTAATACCCATAAACTGAGAATTCACAAAAACGTGGAAAAACGGCAAAATATTGCCTAATTCGATGATATTTTGTTTAAATCACATAAAGGAAAAGGGGATGATAAACGTCAAAATATTGCTAAATTCGATGATTTTTCGTACGAAACAAAATGCAAGAAAACTTGCTTAAAATGCAATATTATGCGAAATTCTGAGATTTGAAGGCCAAATCACATATCGTGATACTACATGAAATAGTATCGAAATATTGGTAAAAATGAATATATTTACGTAATATAAAACTACATGATTAACGTGAAAAAGTCACTATTTTACCTTATTTGAGGATTTTAACTTCAAATCATAGAGCGAGGTTTCGTATTATTTAGATCCAAGAAAAGACATATGACAATGTTGTTTATAATACAAATGATAAAAAAACAATGTGTTTTCATTAGAATTAACTAAAATGTTCCTGATTTTCCGTTTATATTACCGATGGAAGATGTACACGTAAAACCGCTCTAATCCGGCTGAAACGTCGATATATGCAATAAAAACCGAACTTCTCCCCTTTTAAAAAAAGGGGAGAAAAGAAAAAATGCCAATTACTGAGAACGGCGATGGGTCACATTTTTCCCAAACCCTTCCTGCAGTTTTTAAAATATCCCAAGCATCTGTAAATCGACCCTTGAATAATATTTTGGAGCCAAATTTTGGCTCACTGCACATATTCGCAGGTTGAAATTACGACATTTTATACCGAATATATGTTAATTAATGAGAGCAGCATGGGTCATATTTTGCCCCCCCCCCCCTGCACGTTTAAAAATATCCGAAACATCCCAAAATCGACCCTGGAGCCTTATTTTGGAGTCAAATTCTGGCTCTCTGCACGTATTCGCAGTTTGAAATTACGACTTTTTATACTGAAAATATGCCAATTACGGAAAGCAGCGATGGATCACATTATACCCAAACCCTCCCTGCAGTTTTAAAAATATCCCAAACATCCCAAATTAGACCCTTGAGCCATATTTTATAGCCGAATTCTGGCTTTCTGCAGGTATTCGCAGTTTGAAAACCAACTTTTTATACCGAAAATATGCCAATTACTGAAAGCGACGATAGATCACATTTTGCCCAAACCCTCCATTCAGTTTTCAAAAATCCCAAGCATTCAAAATTCGACCCTTGAACCATATTTTGGAGACAAATTCTGGCTCTCTGCACATATTTGCAGGTTGAAATTACGACATTTTATACCGAAAATATGTCAATTACTGAAAGCAGCGATGGGTTACATTTCGCCCAAACCCCCCCCCCCCCCGGCAGAGTTCAAAATATCCCAAACATCCCAAATTCGACGCTTGATCCATATTTTGAAGCCAAATTCGGGCTCTCTGCACGTATTCGCAGTTTGAAGTTACGTTATTTTATACCGAAATATGCCGATTACTAAGAGCGGCGATGGGTCACATTTTGGCCAAACCCCCGTGCAGTTTTAAAAATATCCCAAACATCCCAAATTCAAACCTTGAGCCAAATTTTGGAGCCAAATTGTGGCTCTCTGCACATATTCGCAGTTTGAAATTACGACTTTTTATACCGATAATATGTCAATTACTGAGAGAAGCGATAGGTCACATTTTGCCCAAACCCCTTCCTTGCAGTTTTCAAAATATCCAAATCATCCCAAATTCGACCATTGAGAATTATTTTGGAGCCAAATTCTGGCTCTCTGCACGTATTCGCAGTTTGAAATAACAACTTTTTATCCCAAACATCCCAAATTTGACGCTTGAAAATATGCCAATTACTGAAAGAAGGTATGGGTCACATTTTGCCCAAACCCTCCTGCAGTTTGCAAAATATCCCAAATATGCCAAACTCGATCTTTGAGCCATATTTTGGAGCCAAATTCTGGCTTTTTGCGCTTATTCGCTGTTTGAAATTACGACTTTTTATACCGAAATTATGACAATTACTGAAATCGGCGATGGATAACATTTTGCCCAAACCCTCCCTGCATTTTTCAAAATATCCCAAACATCCCAAATTCGACGCTTGAGCCATATTTTCGAGCCAAATTCGGGTTCTCTGCACGTATTCGCAGTTTGAAATTACGAACTTTTATACCGAAAATATGCCAATTACTGAAAGCGGCGATGGATAACATTTTGCCCAAACCCTCCCTGCAGTTTCCAAAATATCCCAAACATCCCAAATTCAACGCTTGAGCCATATTTTGGAGCCAACGTTTGGCTTTCTGCATATATTCGCAGTTTGAAATTACGACTTTTCATACCAAAAATATGCCAATTACTGAAAGCGTCGATGGATAACATTTTGCCCAAACCCTCCCTGCAGTTTTCAAAATATCCTAAACATCCCAAATTCATCGCTTGAGCCATATTTTCGAGCCAAATTCGGGCTATCTGCACGTATTCGCTTTTTGAAATTACGACATTATATACCGAAAATATGCCAATTACTTAAAGCGGCGTTGGATCACATTTTGCCCAAACCCTCCCAGCAGTTTCCAAAATATCCAAAACATCCCAAATTCAACGCTTGAGATATAATTTGGAACCAAATTCTGGCTCTCTGCGCGTATTCGCAGTTTGAAATTACGACTTTTTATACCGAAAATATGTCAATTAATGGGAGCGGCGATGGATCACATTTTTCACAAACCTTCCCTGCAGTTTTCGAAATATCCCAATTATCCCAAATTCGACGCTTGAGGCATATATTTGGCATCCCTCTTTTAAGCCTCTGCATCACTCTCTTAAGCCTCTGCATCACTCTCTCAAGCCTCTGAATCACTCTCTTCAGCCTCTTCATCCCTCTCTTGAGCCTCTGCATCCCTCTCGTAAGCCTCTGCATCACTCTCTTAAACTTCTGCATCACTCTCGTAAACTTCTGAATCACTCTCGTAAACCTCTGAATCACTCTCTTGAACCTCTCTATTACTCTCTTGAACCCCTGCATCCCTCTATTGAGCCTCTGCATCCCTCTCTTGAGCCTTTGCATCACTTTCTTCAGCCTCTTCATCCACCTCTTGAGCCTCTGTAACACTCTCTTCAGCCTCTGCATTACTCTCTTAAGTCTCTGAATCCCTCTCTTGAGGCCTCTGCATAAGTCTCTCGAGCCTCTGCATCACTCTCTTGATTCTCTGCATAACTCTCGTAAGCCTCTGAATACCTCTCTCGATCCTCTGCATCACTCTCTTGATCCTCTGCATCACTCTCTTGAGCCTCTGCATCACTCTCTTGAGTCTCTGCATCACTCTCTAGAGCCTCTGCATCACCCTCTTCAGCCTCTGCATCACTCTCTTAAGCCTCTGCTTCCCTCTCTTTAACCTCTGCATCAATCTCTTGAGCCTCTGCATCCTCTCTTGAGTCTCTGCATCACTCTCATGAGCCTCTGCATCACCCTTTTTATCCTCTGCATCCCTCTTTTAAGCCTCTGCATCACTTTCTTAAGACTCTGCATCATTCTCTTCAGCCTCTGCATCACTCTCTTAAGCCTCTGCTTCCCTCTCTTGGTCCTCTGCATCACTCTCTTGAGCCTCTGCATCACTCTCTTGATCCTCTGCATCACTCTCTTGAGCCTCTGCATTACTCTCCTGAGCCTGTGCATCACTCTCTTGATCCTCTGCATCCCTCTCGTGAGCCTCTGCCTCCGCCTCTTGAGTCTCTGCATCACTCTCTTAAGCCTCTGCATCCCTCTCTTCATCCTCTGCATCACTCTCTTGAGCCTCTGCATTACTCTCTTGAGCCTCTGCATCCCTCTCTTCATCCTCTGCATCACTCTCTTGAGCCTCTGCATTACTCTCTTGATCCTCTGCATCCCTCTCTTCATCCTCTGCATCACTCTCTTGAGCCTCTGCATCATTATCTTGAGCCTCTGCATCCCACTCTTCATCCTCTGCATCACTCTCGTAAGTCTCTGCACCACTCTCTTGAGCCTATGCATAACTCTTTTGAGTCTCTGCATCACTCTCTTCAGCCTCTGCATCCCTCTCTTGAGCCTCTTCATCACTCTCTTGAGCTTCTGCATCACCCTCTTAAGCTTCTGCATCCCAATTTTGAGCCTCTGCATCACTTTTTTAAGCCTCTGCATCCCTCTCTTCATCCTCTGCATCACTCTCTTGAGCCTCTGCATCATTATCTTGAGCCTCTACATCCCTCTCTTGAGCCTCTGCATCACTCTCGTAAGTCTCTGCACCACTCTCTTGAGCCTATGCATAACTCTTTTGAGTCTCTGCATCACTCTCTTCAGCCTCTGCATCCCTCTCTTGAGCCTCTGCATCACTCTCTTGAGCTTCTGCATCACCCTCTTAAGCTTCTGCATCCCAGTTTTGAGCCTCTGCATCACTTTTTTAAGCCTCTGCATCCCTTTCTTGAATCTCTGCCTCCCTCTCTTGAGCCTCTGCATCCCTCTCTTAAGCCTCTGCATCCCTCTCTTAAGCCTCTGCAACACTCTCTTCGGCTTCTGCATCACTCTCTTGAGCCTTTGCAACACTCTTTTGAACCCCTGCATCCCTCTCTAAAGCCTCTGCATCACTCTCTTAAGCCTCTGCATCACTCTCGTAAGCCTCTGTATCACTCTCTTGAGCCTCTACATCCCTCTCTTGAGCCTCTGCATCACTCTCTTGAGTCTCTGCATCACTCTCTAGAGCCTCTGCATCTCCCTCTTCAGCCTCTGCATCAGGCTTGCATCCCTCTCTTGATCCTCTGCATCACTCTCTCGAGCCTCTGCATCATTCTTTTGAACCTCTACATCCTTCTCGTAAGCCTCTACATCATTCTCTTGAGCCCTTGAATCACTCTCTTGAGCCTCTGCATCACTCTCTTTAGCCTCTGCATCTCTCTCTTCAGCCTCTGCATCACTCTCTTGATCCTATGCATAACTCTTTTGAGTCTCTGCATCACTCTCTTCAGCCTCTGCATCCCTCTCTTGAGCCTCTGCATCACTCTCTTGAGCTTCTGCATCACCCTCTTAAGCTTCTGCATCCCAATTTTGAGCCTCTGCATCACTTTTTTAAGCCTCTGCATCCCTTTCTTGAGTCTCTGCATCCCTCTCTTGAGCCTCTGCATCACTCTTTTGAACTCCTGCATCCCTCTCATGAGCCTCTGCATCCCTCACTTGAGCCATTGCATCACTCTCTTAAGCCTCTGCATCCCACTCTTGAGCCTCTGCGTCGATCACTTGAGCCTCTGCATCCCTCTCTTGAGCCTCTGCATCCTTCTTTTGAGCCTTTTGCATCCCTCGCTTAAGCCTCTGCATCACTCTCTTAATCCTCTGCATCACTCTCGTAAGCATCTGAATCACTCAGTTGAGCCTCTGCATCCCTCTCTTAATCCTCTGCATCATTCTCTTCAGCCTCTGCATCACTCTCTTAAGCCTCTGCATCATTCTCTTCAGCCTCTGCATTCCTCTCATATGCCTCTGCATCTCTCTCTTGATCCTCTGCATCCCTCTCGTAAGCCTCTGCATCACTCTCTTGAGCCCCTGCATCATTCTCTTGAGACTCTGCATCCCTCTCTTAAGCCTATACATCATTCTCTTGTGCCTCTGCATCACTCTCTTGAACCTTTGCATCACTCTCTTAAGCCTCTGCATCTCTCTCTTGAGCCTCTGCATCCCTCTTTTGAGCCTCTGCATCCCTCTCTTGAGCCCCTGCATCCCTCTCTTGAGCCTCTACATCCCTCTCTTGAGCCTCTGCATCCCTCTCTTAATCCTCTGCATCACTCTCTTGAGCCTTTGCATCACTCTCTTGAGCCTCTGCATCCCTCTCTTCAGCCTCTGCATCCCTCTCTTGAGCCTCTGCATCCCTCTCTTAAGCCTCTGCATCACTCTCTTAAGCCTTTGCATTACTCTCGTGAGCATCTGAATCACTCTCTTCAGCCTCTGCATCCCTCTATTATGCTTCTGCAGCATTCTCTTCAGCCTCTGCATCCCTCTCTAAAGCTTCTGCAGCATTCTCTTCAGCCTCTCCATTCCTTTCTTAAGCCTCTGCATCACTCTCTTGATCCTCAGCATCCATCTCATAAGCCTCTGCATCACTCTGTTGAGCCCCTGCATCATTCTATTGAGCTTCTGCATCCCTCTCTTAAGCCTCTACATCATTCTCTTGTGCCTCTGTATCACTCTCTTGATCCTCAGCATCCATCTCTTAAGCCTCTGCATCTCTCTCTTCAGCCTCTGCATCCCTCTCTTGAGCCTCTGCATCCCTCTCTTGAGCCTCTGCATCCCTCTCTTGAGCCTCTGCATCCCTCTCTTGAGCCTCTGCATCCCTCTCTTGAGCCTCTGCATCCCTCTCTTAAGCCTCTGCATCACTCTTTTAAGCCTCTGCATCACTCTCGTTAGCATCGGAATCACTCTGTTGAGCCTCTGCATCACTCTCTTGAGCCTCTCCATCACTCTCTTGAGCCCCTGCATTCCTCTCTTAAGCCTCTGCATCATTCTCTTCAGCCTCGGCATCCCTCTCCTAAGCCTCTGCATCATTCTTTTCAGCCTCTACATCATTTTCCTGAGCCTCTGCATCCTTCTCCTACGCCTCTACATCACTCTCTTGTGCCTCTGCATCACTCTCTTGAACCTCTGCATCACACTCTTAAGCCTCTGCATCTCTCTCTTCAGCCTCTGCATCCCTCTTTTGAGACTCTGCATCTCTCTCTTCAACCTCTGCATCCCTCGCTTGAGCCTCTGCATCCCTTTCTTGAGCCCCTGCATCCCTCTCTTGAGCCTCTACATCGCTCTCTTGAGCCTCTGCATCCCTCTCTTAAGCCTCTGCGTCACTCTCTTTAGCCTCTGCATCCCTCTCTTGAGCCTCTGCATCCCTCTCTTAAGCCTCTGCAACACTCTCTTCCGCCTCTGCATAACTCTCTTAAGCCTCTGCATCCCTCTCTTGAGCCCCTGCATCCTTCTCTTGAGCCTCTGCATCCCTCTCTTGAGCCCCTGCATCCCTCTCTCAAGCTTCTGCATCATTCTTTTGAGCCTCTGCATCACCCTCTTAAGCCTCTGTATTACTCTCTTGAGCCTCTGCATCCCTCTCTTAAGCCTCTGCCTCACTCTCTTAAGCCTCTCTTGAGGCTTAATCACTCAAGCCCTCTCTTTATCACTCTCTTGAGGCTTAATCACTCAAGCCCTCTCTTTATCACTCTCTTGAGCCTCTGTATCCCTCTCATGAGCCTCTGTATCACTCTCTTCAGTCTGCTCATCCCTCTCTTAAGCCTCTGCAACACTCTCTTCAGCCTCTGCATCACTCTCGTAAGCCTCTGAATCCCTCTCTTGAGGCCTCTGCATAACTCTCTCGAGCCTCTGCATCATTCACTTGATTCTCTGCATCACTCTCGTAAGCCTCTGGATAACTCTCTCGAGCCTCTGCATCATTCTCTTGATTCTCTGCATCACTCTCGTAAGCCTCTGAATAACTCTCTCGAGCGTCTGCATCACTTTCTTGTTCCTCTGCATCATTCTCTTGAGCCTCTGTATAAACTTTCTGGAGCCTCTGCATCACTCTCAAGAGCCTCTGCATCACTCTCTTCAGCCTCTGCATCACTCTCTTAAGCCTCTGCTTCCCTCCCTTGATCCTCTGCATCACTCTCATGAGCCTCTGCATCACTCTCTTAAGCCTCTGCACCACTCTCGTAAGCCTCTGAATCACTCTCTTGAGCCTCTGCAACACTCTCTTGAGTCCTTGTATCCCTCTCTTGATCCTCTGCATCACTCTCTTGAGCCTCTGCATCACCTTTTTAAGCCTCTTCATCCCTCTTTTGAGCCTCTGCATCACTTTCTAAAGCCTCTGCATCCCTCTCTTGAGCCTTTGCATCACTCTCGTAAGCCTCTGAATCACTCTCTTGAGCCTCTGCATCCCTCTCTTGAGCCTCTGCATCACTCCCAAGAGCCTCTGCATCCCTCTCTTGTGCCTCTTCATCACTCTCTTGAGCCTCTGCCTCCCTCTCTTGAGCCTCTGCATCCCTCTCTTAAGCCTCTGCATCACTCTCTTAAGCTTCTGCATCACTCTCGTAAGCCTCTGAATCACTCTGTTGAGCATCTGCATCACTCTCCTGAACCTCTCCATCACTCTCCTGAGCCTCTGCATCCCTCTCTTAAGCCTCTGCATCATTCTCTTCAGCCTCTGCATCCCTCCCTTAAGCCTCTGCATCATTCTCTTCAGCCTCTGCATTCCTCTCTTAAGCCTCTGCATCACTCTCTTGATCCTCTGCATCCCTCTGTTAAGCCTCTGCATCACTCTCTTGAGCCCCTGCATCATTCTCTTGAGCCTCTGCATCCCTCTCTTAAGGCTCTACATCATTCTCGTGTGCCTCTGTATCAATCTTGAACCTCTGCACCACTCTCTTAAGCCTCTGGATCTCTCTCTTCAGCCTCTGCATCCCTCTCTTAAGCTTCTGCATCACTCTCTTGAGCCTTTGCATCACTCTCTTGAGCCTCTGCATCCCTCTCTTATGCCTCTGCAACACACTTTTCAGCCTCTGCATCACTCTCTTAAGCCTCTGCATCCCTCTCTTGAGCCTCTACATCCCTCTCCTAAGCCTCTACAACACTCTCGTCAGCCTCTGCATCACTCTATTGATCCTTCGCATCACTCTCTTGAGCCTCTGCATATCTCTCCTAAGCCTCTGCAACACTTTTTTCAGCCTCTGCATCACTCTCCTAAGCCTCTGCATCCCTCTCTTGAGCCTCTGCATCCCTCTCTTAAGCCTCTGCAACACTCTCTTCAGCCTCTGCATCACTCTCTTGAGCCTTTGCATCCCTTTTTGAGCCTCTGCATCACTTTCTTAAGCCTCTGCATCCTTTTCTTGAGCCTTTGCATCACTCTCTTGAATTCCTGCATCCCTCTCATGAGCCTCTGCGTCACTCTCTTAAGCCTCTGCATCCCTCTCGTGAGCCTCTGCGTCACTCTCTTAAGCCTCTGCATCCATCTCTTGTGCCTCTGCATCCCTCACTTGAGCACCTGCATCCCTCTCTTGAGCCTCTGCATCCCTCGCTTGAGCCTCTGCATCCCTCTCTTAAGCCTCTGCATCACTCTCTTAAGCCTGTGCACCACTCCCGTAAGCCTCTGAATCACTCTCTCGACCCTCTGCATCCCTCTCTTGAACTCCTGCATCCCTCTGATGAGCCTCTGCATCCCTCTCTTGTGCCTTTGCATCACTCTCTTAAGCCTCTGCATCCCTCTCTTGAGCCTCTGCATCACTCTGAAGAGCCTCTGCATCCCGCTCTTAAGCCTCTGCATCACTCTCTTAAGCCTCTGCATCACTCTCTTAAGCCTCTGAATCACTCTCCTGAGCCTCTACATCACTCTCTTGAGCCTCTGCATCCCTCTCTCAAGCCTCTGCATCACTCTCTTGAGGCTCTGCATCACCCTCTTAGCCTGCGCATTACTCTCTTAAGCCTCTGCATCCCTCTGCTAAGCCTCTGCCTCACTCTCTTAAGCCTCAACATTGTCATATGTCTTTTCTTGGATCTAAATAATATGAAACCTCGCTCTATGAATTGAAGTTAAAATCCTCAAATATGGTAAAATAGTGACTTTTTCACGTTAATCATGTAGTTTTATATTACGTAAATATATTCATTTTTACCAATATTTCGATACTATTTCATGTAGTATCACGATATGTGATTTGGCTTTCAAATCTCAGAATTTCGCATAATATTGCATTTTAAGCAAGTTTTTTACATTTTGTTTCGTACCAAAAATCATCGAATTTAGCAATATTTTGACGTTCATCATCCCCTTTTCCTTTTTGTGATTTAAACAAAATATCATCGAATTATTTTGCCGTTTTTCCACGTTTTTGTGAATTTTCAGTTGATTGGTATTATTTCATTATATATACGATAAAAATGATGCAAACACATAATTGATTACATAATAACCTTAAATACTTCATTTTCAATCATCTATTTGTTTCTCGTTAAAATACTGAGTAAGATATTGAAAAGGGGAGAAGTTCTGTTTTTATTGCATATTTCGACGTTTCAGCCGGAATAGAGATGTTTTCGTGTACATCTTCCATCGGTAATATAAACGGAAAATCAGGAACATTTTAGTTAATTCTAATGAAAACACATTGATTTTTATCATTTGTATTGGAAACAACATTGTCATATGTCTTTTCTTGGATCTAAATAGTACGAAAATTCGATCTATGATTTGAAGTTAAAATCCTCAAATATGGTTAAATAGTGACTTTTTTCACGTTTTTCATGTAATTTGATATTACGTAAATATATTAATTTTTACCAATATTTCGATACTATTTCATGTAGCATAACGGTATGTGATTTTGCCTTCAAATCTCAGAATTTCGCGTAATATTGCATTTTAAGCAAGTTTTCTTCCATTTTGTTTCGTACGAAAAATCATCGAATTTAGCAATATTTTGACGTTTATCATCTCCTTTTCCTTTATGCGATTTAAACAAAATATAATCGAATTAGGCAATACGTTGCCGTTTTTCCACGTTTTTGTGAATTTTCAGTCTATGCATATTAATTCATTATATATACGATAAAAATGATGCAAACACATAATTGATTAGATAATAACCTTAAATACTTCATTTTCAATCATCTATTTGTTTCTCGTTAAAATACTGAGTAAGATATTGAAAAGGGGAAAAGTTCGGTTATTATTGCATATATCGACGTTTCAGCCGGATTAGTGCGGTTTTACGTGTACATCTTCCATCGGTAATAAAAACGGAAAATCAAGAACATTTTAGTGAATTCTAATGAAAACACATTGATTTTTATCATTTTTATTGGAAACAACATTGTCATATGTCTTTTCTTGGATCTAAATACTAAGAAACCTCGCTCTAGGATTTGAAGTTAAAATCCTCAAATATGGTTAAATAATGACTTTTTTCACGTTTTTCATGTAGTTTGATATTACGTAAATATATTAATTTTTACCAATATTTCGATACTATTTCATGTAGTATCACGATATGTGATTTGGCCTTCAAATCTCAGAATTTCGCATAATATTGCATTTTAAGCAAGTTTTCTTGCAAATGCAAGAAAACTTGTTTCGTACGAAAAAACATCGAATTTAGCAATATTTTGATATTTATCATCCTCTTTTCCTTTATATAATTTAAACAAAATATCATCGAATTAGGCAATATTTTGCCGTTTTTCCACGTTTTTGTGAATTTTCAGTTGATTGTTATTAATTCATTAAATATACAATAAAAATGATGCAAACACATAATTGATTAGATAATAACCTTAAATACTTCATTTTCAATCAACTATTTGTTTCTCGTTTAAATACTGAGTAAGATATTGAAAAGGGGAGAAGTTCTGTTTTTATTGCATATATCGACGTTTCAGCCGGAATTGAGATGTTTTCGTGTACATCTTCCATCGGTAATATAAACGGAAAATCAGGAACATTTTAGTTAATTCTAATGAAAACACATTGATTTTTATCATTTGTATTGGAAACAACATTGTCATATGTCTTTTCTTGGATCTAAATAGTACGAAACCTCGGTCTAGGATTTGAAGTTAAAATCCTCAAATATGGTTAAATAGTGACTTTTTCACGTTTTTCATGTAGTTTGATATTACGTAAATATATTAATTTTTACCAATATTTCGATACTATTTCATGTAGTATCACGATATGTGATTTGGCCTTCAAATCTCAGAATTTCGCATAATATTGCATTTTAAGCAAGTTTTCTTGCATTTTGTTTCGTTCGAAAAATCATCGAAATTAGCAGTATTTTGACGTTTATCATCCCCTTTTCCTTTATGTGATTTAAACAAAATATCATCGAATTAGGCAATATTTTGCCGTTTTTCCACGTTTTTTGTGAATTTTCAGTTGATTGTTATTAATTCATTAAATATACGATAAAAATGATATAAACACATAAATGATTAGATAATAATCTTAAATACTTCATTTTCAATCAACTATTTGTTTCTCGTTAAAATACTGAGTAAGATATTGAAAAGGGGAGAAGTTCTGTTTTTATTGCATATATCGACGTTTCAGCTGGAATAGAGATGTTTTCGTGTACATCTTCCATCGGTAATATAAACGGAAAATCAGGAACATTTTAGTTAATTCTAATGAAAACACATTGATTTTTATCATTTGTATTGGAAACAATATTGTCATATGTCTTTTCTTGGATCTAAATAGTACGAAAATTCGCTCTATGATTTGAAGTTAAAATCCTCAAATATGGTAAAATAGTGACTTTTTTCACGTTTTTCATGTAGTTTGATATTACGTAAATATATTCATTTTTACCAATATTTCGATACTATTTCATGAAGTATCACGATATGTGATTTGGCCTTCAAATCTCAGAATTTCGCATAATATTGCATTTTAAGCAAGTTTTCTTGCATTTTGTTTCGTACGAAAAATCATCGAATTTAGCAATATTTTGATGTTTATCATCCTCTTTTCCTTTATATAATTTAAACAAAATATCATCGAATTAGGCAATATTTTGCGTTTTTTAACGCTTTTGTGAATTCTCAGTTTATGGGTATTAATTCATTATATATACGATAAAAATGATGCAAACACATAATTGTTTAGATAATACCCTTGAATACTTCATTTTCAATCAACTATTTGTTTCTCGTTTAAATACTAAGTAAGATATTGAATATGGAGAAGTTCGGATTTTATTGCATATATCGACGTTTCAGTCGGATTAGAGCGGTTTTACGTGTACATCTTCTATCGGTAATATAAACGGAAAATCAGGAACATTTTAGTTAATTCTAATGAAAACACATTGATTTTTATCATTTGTATTGGAAACAACATTGTCATATGTCTTTTCTTGGATCTAAATAATACGAAACCTCGCTCTATGATTTGAAGTTAAAATCCTCAAATATGGTTAAATAGTGACTTTTTTCACGTTTTTCATGTAGTTTGATATTACGTAAATATATTCATTTTTACCAATATTTCGATACTATTTCATGTAGTATCACGATATGTGATTTGGCCTTCAAATCTCAGAATTTCGCATAATATTGCATTTTATGCAAGTTTTCTTGCATTTTCTTGTACGAAAAATCATCGTATTTAGCAGTATTTTGACGTTTATCATCCCCTATTCCTTTATGTGATTTAAACAAAATATCATCGAATTAGGCAATATTTTGCCGTTTTTCCACGTTTTTGTGAATTTTCAGTTGATTGTTATTAATTCATTAAATATACGATAAAAATGATGCAAACACATAATTGACTAGATAATAACTTTAAATACTTCATTTTCAATCAACTAATTGTTTCTCGTTTAAATACTGAGTAAGATATTGAAAAGGGGAGAAGTTCGGTTTTTATTGCATATATCGACGTTTCAGCCGGATTAGAGCGGTTTTACGTGTACATCTTCCATCGGTAATATAAACGGAATATCAGGAACATTTTACTTCATTCTAATGAAAACACATTGATTTTTATCATTTGTATAAGAAACAACATTGTCATATGTCTTTTCTTTGATCTAAATAATACGAAACCTCGCTTTATGATTCGACGTTAAAATCCTTAAATTTGGTTTAATAGTTACTTTTTTCACGTTTTTCATGTAGTTTGATATTACGTAAATATATTCATTTTTACCAATATTTCGATACTATTTCATGTAGTATCACGATATGTGATTTGGCCTTCAAATCTCAGATTTTAGCATAATATTGCATTTTAAGCAAGTTTTCTTGAATTTTCTTCCGTTCTAAAAATCATCGAATTAAGTAATATTTTGTCGTTTATCATCTCCCTTTTCCTTTATGTGATATAAACAAAATATCATCGAATTTGGCAATATTTTGCTGTTTTTCCACGTTTTTTGAGTTTCCAGTTTATTGGTATTAATTAAATAAATATGCGATAAAAATGATACAAACACAAAATTGATTATATAATAACCTTAAATACTCCATTTTCAATCATCTATTTGTTTCTCGTTGAAATACTGTGTAAGATATTGAAAAGGGGAGAAGTACGGTTTTTATTGCATATATCGACGTTTCAGCCGGATACAGCGGTTTTACGTGTACATCTTCCATCGGTAATATAAACGAAAAATCAGGAACATTTTAATTAATTCAAATGAAAACACATTGATTTTTATCATTTGTATTGGAAACAACATTGTAATATGTCTTTTCTTGGATCTAAATAATACGAAACCTGGCTCTATGATTCGACGTTAAAATCCTGAAATTTGGAATAATATTGACTTTTTTTACGTTTTTCATGTAGTTTGATATTACGTAAATATATTCATTTTTACCAATATTTCGATACTATTTCATGTAGTATCACTATATGTGATTTAGCCGTCAAATCTCAGAATTTCGCATAATATTGCATTTTAAGCAAGTTTTCTTGCATTTTGTTTCGTACGAAAAATCATCGAATTTAGCAGTATTTTGACGTTTATCATCCTCCTTTTCCTTTATGTGATATAAACAAAATATCATTGAATTAGGCAATATTTTGTTGTTTTCCATGTTTTTGTGAATTTCCAGTTTATTGGTATAAATTCATTAAATATACGATAAAAATGATACAAACACATAATTGATTAGATAATAACCTTAAATACTTCATTTTCAATCATCTATTTGTTTCTCGTTGAAATACTGAGTAAGATATTGAAAAGGGGAGAAGTTCGGTTTTTATTGCATATATCGACGTTTCAGCCGGAATAGAGCGGTTTTACGTGTACATCTTCCATCGGTAATGTAAACGGAAAATCAGGAACATTTTAGCTCATTGTAATGAAAACACATTGATTTTTATCATTTGTATTGGAAACAACATTGTCATATGTCTTTTCTTTGATCTAAATAATACGAAACCTCGCTTTATGAATCGAAGTTAAAATCCTTAAATTTGGTTTAATAGTGACTTTTTTCACGTTTTTCATGTAGTTTGATATTACGTAAATATCTTCATTTTTACCAATATTTCGATACTATTCCATGTAGTATCACTATATGTGATTTGGCCGTCAAATCTCAGAATTTCGCATAATATTGCATTTTAAGCAGGTTTTCTTGTATTTTCTTCCGTACTAAACATTATCGAATTAAGTAATATTTTGACGTTTATAATCTCTCTTTTCCTTTATATTAAGTAAATAAATATACGATAAAAATGATACAAACACAAAATTGATTATATAATAACCTTAAATACTTCATTTTCAATCATCTATTTGTTTCTCGTTGACATACTGAGTAAGATATTGAAAAGGGGAGAAGTACTGTTTTTATTGCATATATCGACGTTTCAGCCGGACAGAGCGGTTTTACGTGTACATCTTCCATTGGTAATATAAACGAAAAATCAGGAACATTTTAATTAATTCAAATGAAAACACATTGATTTTTATCATTTGTATTGGAAACAACATTGTAATATGTCTTTTCTTGGATCAAAATAATACAAAACCTGGCTCTATGATTCGACGTTAAAATCCTGAAATTTGGAATAATATTGACTTTTTTCACGTTTTTCATGTAGTTTGATATTATGTAAATATATTCATTTTTACCAATATTTTGATACTATTTCATGTAGTATCACGATATGTGATTTGGCCTTCATATCTTAGATTTTCGAATAATATTGCATTTTAATCAAGTTTTCTTGCGTTTTCTTCCGTACTAAAAATCGTCGAATTTAGTAATATTTTGACGTTTATCATCTCCCTTTTCCTTTATGTGATATAAACAAAATATCATCGAATTAGGCAATATTTTTCTGTTTTTCCACGTTTTTGTGAATTTCCAGTTTATTGGTATTAATTCCTTAAAAATACGATAAAAATTTTACAAACACATAATTGATTAGATAATAACCTTGAATACTTCATTTTCAATCATCTATTTGTTTCTCGATGAAGTACTGAGTAAGATATTGAAAAGAGGAGTAGTTCGGTTTTTATTGCATATATCGACGTTTCAGCCGGAATTGTGCGGTTTTACGTGTACATCTTCCATCGGTAATATAAACGGAATGCCAGGAACATTCTAATGAAAAGTTCAATCTAATGAAAACACATTGATTTTTATCATTTGTATTGGAAACAACATTGTCATATGTCTTTTCTTGGATCTAAATAATACGAAACCTCGCTTTATGATTCGATTCAAAGTTAAAATCCTTAAATTTGGTTTAATAGTGACTTTTTTCACGTTTTTCATGTAGTTTGATATTACGTAAATATATTCATTTTTACCAATATTTCGATACTATTTCATGTAGTATCACGATATGTGATTTGGCCTTCATATCTCAGATTTTCGCATAATATTGCATTTTAATCAGGTTTTCTTGCATTTTGTTTCGTACTAAACATCATCGAATTTAGTAATACTTTGACAATTATCATCCCCCTTTTCCTTTATGTGGTATAAACAAAATATTATCGAATTAGGCAATATTTTGCCGTTTTTCCACGTTTTTTGAGTTTCCAGTTTATTGGTATTAATTCAATAAATATACGATAAAAATGATACAAACACAAAATTGATTATATAATAACCTTAAATACTTTATTTTCAATCATCTATTTTTTCAATCATCTATTTAATACTTTATTTTCAATCAAAATGAATATATTTACGTAATATCAAACTACATGAAAAACGTGAAAAAAGTCACTATTAAACCAAATTTAAGGATTTTAACTTTGAATCGAATCATAAAGCGAGGTTTCGTATTATTTAGATCCAAGAAAAAACATATGACAATGTTGTTTCCAATACAAATGATAAAAATCAATGTGTTTTCATTAGATTGAACTTTTCATTAGAATGTTCCTGGCATTCCGTTTATATTACCGATGGAAGATGTACACGTAAAACCGCACAATTCCGGCTGAAACGTCGATATATGCAATAAAAACCGAACTACTCCTCTTTTCAATATCTTACTCAGTACTTCATCGAGAAACAAATAGATGATTGAAAATGAAGTATTCAAGGTTATTATCTAATCAATTATGTGTTTGTACAATTTTTATCGTATTTTTAATGAATTAATACCAATAAACTGGAAATTCACAAAAACGTGGAAAAACAGCAAAATATTGCCTAATTCGATGATATTTTGTTTATATCACATAAAGGAAAAGGGAGATGATAAACGTCAAAATATTACTAAATTCGACGATTTTTAGTACGGAAGAAAACGCAAGAAAACTTGATTAAAATGCAATATTATTCGAAAATCTGAGATAATTAGGCCAAATCACATATCGTGATACTACATGAAATAGTATCAAAATATTGGTAAAAATGAATATATTTACGTAATATCAAACTACATGAAAAACGTGAAAAAAGTCAATATTATTCCAAATTTCAGGATTTTAACGTCGAATCATAGAGCCAGGTTTCGTATTATTTTGATCCAAGAAAAGACATATTACAATGTTGTTTCCAATACAAATGATAAAAATCAATGTGTTTTCATTTGAATTAATTAAAATGTTCCTGATTTTTCGTTTATATTACCAATGGAAGATGTACACGTAAAACCGCTCTGTCCGGCTGAAACGTCGATATATGCAATAAAAACCGTACTTCTCCCCTTTTCAATATCTTACTCAGTATGTCAACGAGAAACAAATAGATGATTGAAAATGAAGTAGTTAAGGTTATTATATAATCAATTTTGTGTTTGTATCATTTTTATCGTATATTTATTTACTTAATATAAAGGAAAAGAGAGATTATAAACGTCAAAATATTACTTAATTCGATAATGTTTAGTACGGAAGAAAATACAAGAAAACCTGCTTAAAATGCAATATTATGCGAAATTCTGAGATTTGACGGCCAAATCACATATAGTGATACTACATGGAATAGTATCGAAATATTGGTAAAAATGAATATATTTACGTAATATCAAACTACATGAAAAACGTGAAAAAAGTCACTATTAAACCAAATTTAAGGATTTTAACTTCGAATCATAGAGCGAGGTTTCGTATTATTTAGATCAAAGAAAAGACATATGACAATGTTGTTTCCAATACAAATGATAAAAATCAATGTGTTTTCATTACAATGAACTAAAATGTTCCTGATTTTCCGTTTACATTACCGATGGAAGATGTACACGTAAAACCGCTCTATTCCGGCTGAAACGTCGATATATGCAATAAAAACCGAACTTCTCCCCTTTTCAATATCTTACTCAGTATTTCAACGAGAAACAAATAGATGATTGAAAATGAAGTATTTAAGGTTATTATCTAACCAATTATGTGTTTGTACCATTTTTATCGCATATTTAATGAATTAATACCAAAAAACTGGAAATTCACAAAAACGTTGAAAAACGGCAAAATATTGCCTAATTCGATGATATTTTGTTTAAATCACATAAAAGAAAAGGGGATGATAAACGTCATAATATTGCTGAATTCGGTGATGTTTAGTACGAAACAAAACGCAAGAAAACTCGCTTAAAATGCAATATTATGCGAAAATCTGAGATATGTAGGCCAAATCACATATCGTGATACTACATGAAACAGTATCGAAATATTGGTAAAAATGAAAATATTTACGTAATATCAAACTACATGAAAAACGTGAAAAATGTCACTATTAAACCAAATTTTAGGATTTTAACTTCAAACCATAAAGCGAGGTTTCGTATTATTTAGATCAAAGAAAAGACATATGACAATGTTGTTTCCAATACAAATGATAAAAATCAATGTGTTTTCATTAGAATGAACTAAAATGTTCCTGATATTCCGTTTATATTACCGACGGAAGATGTACACGTAAAACCGCTAACTCCGGCTAAAACGTCGATATATGCAATAAAAACCGAACTTCTCCCCTTTTCAATATCTTACTCAGTATTTCAACGAGAAACAAATAGATGATTGAAAATGAAGTATTTAAGGTTATTATCTAATCAATTATGTGTTTGTATCATTTTTATCGTATATTTAATGAATTTATACCAATAAACTGGAAATTCACAAAAACATGGAAAAACAAGAAAATATTGCCTAATTCAATGATATTTTCTTTATATCACATAAAGGAAAAGGAGGATGATAAACGTCAAAATACTGCTAAATTCGGTGATGTTTAGTACGAAACAAAATGCAAGAAAACTTTTTTAAAATGCAATATTATTCGAAAATCTGAGATATGAAGGCCAAATCACATATCGTGATACTACATGAAATAGTATCGAAATATTGGTAAAAATGAATATATTTACGTAATATCAAACTACATGAAAAACGTGAAAAAAGTCAATATTATTCCAAATTTCAGGATTTTAACGTCGAATCATAGAGCCAGGTTTCGTATTATTTAGATCCAAGAAAAGACATATTACAATGTTGTTTCCAATACAAATGATAAAAATCAATGTGTTTTCATTTGAATTAATTAAAATGTTCCTGATTTTTCGTTTATATTACCGATGGAAGATGTACACGTAAAACCGCTCTATCCGGCTGAAACGTTGATATATGCAATAAAAACCGTACTTCTCCCCTTTTCAATATCTTACACAGTATTTCAACAAGAAACAAATAGATGATTGAAAATGAAGTATTTAAGGTTATTATATAATCAATTTTGTGTTTGTACCATTTTTATCGTATATTTAATGAATTAGTTCCAAAAAACTGGAAATTCACAAAAACGTGGAAAAACGGCAAAATATTGCCTAATTCGATGATATTTTTTTATATCACATAAAGGAAAAGGGGGATGATAAACGTCAAAATATTTCTAAATTCGGTGATGTTTAGTACGAAACAAAATGCAAGAAAACTTGCTTAAAATGCAATATTATGCGAAAATCTGAGATTTGAAGGACAAATCACATATCGTGATACTACATGAATTAGTATCAAAATATTGGTAAAAATGAATATAGTTAAGTAATATCAAACTACATGAAAAACGTGAAAAAAGTCACTACTAAACCAAATTTAAGGATTTTAACTTCGAATCATAAAGCGAGGTTTCGTATTATTTAGATCATAGAAAAGACATATGACAATGTTATTTCCAATACAAATGATAAAAATCAATGTGTTTTCATTAGAATGAACTAAAATGTTCCTGATTTTCCGTTTATATTACCGATGGAAGATGTACACGTAAAACCGCACAATTCCGGCTGAAACGTCGATATATGCAATAAAAACCGAACTTCTCCCCTTTTCAATATCTTACTCAGTATTTCAACGAGAAACAAATAGATGATTGAAAATGAAGTATTTAAGGTTATTATCTAATCAATTATGTGTTTGTATCATTTTTATCGTATATTTAATGAATTAATACCAATAAGCTGGAAATTCACAAAAACGTGGAAAAACAGCAAAATATTGCCAAATTCGATGATATTTTGTTTATATCACATAAAGAAAAAAAAGGATGATAAACGTCCAAATACTGCTAAATTCGGTGATGTTTAGTACGAAACAAAATGCAAGAAAACTTGCTTAAAATGCAATATTATTCGAAAATCTGAGATATGAAGGCCAAATCACATATCGTGATACTACATTAAATAGTATCAAAATATTGGTAAAAATGAATATAGTTACGTAATATCAAACTACATGAAAAACGTGAAAAAAGTCAATATTATTCCAAATTTCAAGATTTTAACGTCGAATCATAGAGCCAGGTTTCGTATTATTAAGATCCAAGAAAAGACATATTACAATGTTGTTTCCAATACAAATGATAAAAATCAATGTGTTTTCATTTGAATTAATTAAAATGTTCCTGATTTTTCGTTTATATTACCGATGGAAGATGTACACGTAAAACCACTCTATCCGGCTGAAACGTCGACATATGCAATAAAAACCGTACTTCTCCCCTTTTCAATATCTTACACAGTATTTCAACGAGAAACAAATAGATGATTGAAAATGAAGTATTTAAAGTTATTATATAATCAATTTTGTGTTTGTATCATTTTTATCGTATATATATTTAATTAATACCAATAAACTGGAAACTCAAAAAATGTGGAAAAACAGCAAAATATTGCCTAATTCGATGATATTTTGTTTATATCACACAAAGGAAAAGGGAGATGATAAACGACAAAATATTACTTAATTCGATAATGTTTAGTACGGAAGAAAATGCAAGAAAACTTGCTTAAAATGCAATATTATGCGAAATTCGTAGATTTGACGGCCAAATCACATATAGTGATACTACATGAAATAGTATCGAAATATTGGTAAAAATGAATATATTTACGTAATATCAAACTACATGAAAAACGTGAAAAAAGTAACTATTAAACCAAATTTGAGGATTTTAACGTCGAATCATAAAACGAGGTTTCGTATTATTTAGATCAAAGAAAAGACATATGACAATGTTGTTGCCAATACAAATGATAAAAATCGATGTGTTTTCATTAGAATGAACTAAAATGTTCCTGATTTTCCGTTTCTATTACCGATGGAACATGTACACGTAAAACCGCACAATTCCGGCTGAAACGTCGATATATGCAATAAAAACCGAACTTCTCCCCTTTTCAATATCTTACTCAGTATTTCAACGAGAAACAAATAGATGATTGAAAATGAAGTATTTAAGGTTATTATCTAATCAATTATGTGTTTGTATCATTTTTATCGTTTATTTAACGAATTAATAACAATAAACTGGAAATTCACAAAACCGTTGAAAAACAGCAAAATATTGCCTAATTCGATGATATTTTGTTTATATCACATAAAGGAAAAGGGAGATGATAAACGTCAAAATATTACTAAATTCGACGATTTTTAGTACGGAAGAAAACGCAAGAAAACTTGATTAAAATGCAATATTATGCGAAAATCTGAGATATGAAGGCCAAATCACATATCGTGATACTACATGAAATAGTATCGAAATATTGGTAAAAATGAATATATTTACGTAATATCAAACTACATGAAAAACGTGAAAAAAGTCACTATTAAACCAAATTTAAGGATTTTAACTTTGAATCGAATCATAAAGCGAGGTTTCGTATTATTTAGATCCAAGAAAAGACATATGACAATGTTGTTTCCAATACAAATGATAAAAATCAATGTGTTTTCATTAGATTGAACTTTTCATTAGAATGTTCCTGGCATTCCGTTTATATTACCGATGGAAGATGTACACGTAAAACCGCACAATTCCGGCTGAAACGTCGATATATGCAATAAAAACCGAACTACTCCTCTTTTCAATATCTTACTCAGTACTTCATCGAGAAACAAATAGATGATTGAAAATGAAGTATTCAAGGTTATTATCTAATCAATTATGTGTTTGTACAATTTTTATCGTATTTTTAATGAATTAATACAAATAAACTGGAAATTCACAAAAACGTGGAAAAACAGCAAAATATTGCCTAATTCGATGATATTTTGTTTATATCACATAAAGGAAAAGGGAGATGATAAACGTCAAAATATTACTAAATTCGACGATTTTTAGTACGGAAGAAAACGCAAGAAAACTTGATTAAAATGCAATATTATTCGAAAATCTGAGATATGAAGGCCAAATCACATATCGTGATACTACATGAAATAGTATCAAAATATTGGTAAAAATGAATATATTTACGTAATATCAAACTACATGAAAAACGTGAAAAAAGTCAATATTATTCCAAATTTCAGGATTTTAACGTCGAATCATAGAGCCAGGTTTCGTATTATTTTGATCCAAGAAAAGACATATTACAATGTTGTTTCCAATACAAATGATAAAAATCAATGTGTTTTCATTTGAATTAATTAAAATGTTCCTGATTTTTCGTTTATATTACCAATGGAAGATGTACACGTAAAACCGCTCTGTCCGGCTGAAACGTCGATATATGCAATAAAAACCGTACTTCTCCCCTTTTCAATATCTTACTCAGTATGTCAACGAGAAACAAATAGATGATTGGAAATGAAGTATTTAAGGTTATTATATAATCAATTTTGTGTTTGTATAATTTTTATCGTATATTTATTTACTTAATATAAAGGAAAAGAGAGATTATAAACGTCAAAATATTACTTAATTCGATAATGTTTAGTACGGAAGAAAATACAAGAAAACCTGCTTAAAATGCAATATTATGCGAAATTCTGAGATTTGACGGCCAAATCACATATAGTGATACTACATGGAATAGTATCGAAATATTGGTAAAAATGAAAATATATACGTAATATCAAACTACATGAAAAACGTGAAAAAAGTCACTATTAAACCAAATTTAAGGATTTTAACTTCGAATCATAAAGCGAGGTTTCGTATTATTTAGATCAAAGAAAAGACATATGACAATGTTGTTTCCAATACAAATGATAAAAATCAATGTGTTTTCATTACAATGAACTAAAATGTTCCTGATTTTCCGTTTACATTACCGATGGAAGATATACACGTAAAACCGCTCTATTCCGGCTGAAACGTCGATATATGCAATAAAAACCGAACTTCTCCCCTTTTCAATATCTTACTCAGTATTTCAACGAGAAACAAATAGATGATTGAAAATGAAGTATTTAAGGTTATTATCTAACCAATTATGTGTTTGTACCATTTTTATCGCATATTTAATGAATTAATACCAAAAAACTGGAAATTCACAAAAACGTTGAAAAACGGCAAAATATTGCCTAATTCGATGATATTTTGTTTAAATCACATAAAAGAAAAGGGGATGATAAACGTCATAATATTGCTGAATTCGGTGATGTTTAGTACGAAACAAAACGCAAGAAAACTCGCTTAAAATGCAATATTATGCGAAAATCTGAGATATGTAGGCCAAATCACATATCGTGATACTACATGAAACAGTATCGAAATATTGGTAAAAATGAAAATATTTACGTAATATCAAACTACATGAAAAACGTGAAAAATGTCACTATTAAACCAAATTTAAGGATTTTAACTTCAGACCATAAAGCGAGGTTTCGTATTATTTAGATCAAAGAAAAGACATATGACAATGTTGTTTCCAATACAAATGATAAAAATCAATGTGTTTTCATTAGAATGAACTAAAATGTTCCTGATATTCCGTTTATATTACCGACGGAAGATGTACACGTAAAACCGCTCTATTCCGGCTGGAACGTCGATATATGCAATAAAAACCGAACTTCTCCCCTTTTCAATATCTTACTCAGTATTTCAACGAGAAACAAATAGATGATTGAAAATGAAGTATTTAAGGTTATTATCTAACCAATTATGTGTTTGTAGCATTTTTATCGCATATTTAATGAATTAATACCAAAAAACTGGAAATTCACAAAAACGTTGAAAAACGGCAAAATATTGCCTAATTCGATGATATTTTGTTTAAATCACATAAAAGAAAAGGGGATGATAAACGTCATAATATTGCTGAATTCGGTGATGTTTAGTACGAAACAAAACGCAAGAAAACTCGCTTAAAATGCAATATTATGCGAAAATCTGAGATATGTAGGCCAAATCACATATCGTGATACTACATGAAACAGTATCGAAATATTGGTAAAAATGAAAATATTTACATAATATCAAACTACATGAAAAACGTGAAAAAATTCACTATTAAACCAAATTTAAGGATTTTAACTTCAGACCATAAAGCGAGGTTTCGTATTATTTAGATCAAAGAAAAGACATATGACAATGTTGTTTCCAATACAAATGATAAAAATCAATGTGTTTTCATTAGAATGAACTAAAATGTTCCTGATATTCCGTTTATATTACCGACGGAAGATGTACACGTAAAACCGCTCTATTCCGGCTGGAACGTCGATATATGCAATAAAAACCGAACTTCTCCCCTTTTCAATATCTTACTCAGTATTTCAACGAGAAACAAATAGATGATTGAAAATGAAGTATTTAAGGTTATTATCTAATCAATTATGTGTTTGTATCATTTTTATCGTATATTTAATGAATTAATACTAATAAGCTGGAAATTCACAAAAACGTGGAAAAACAGCAAAATATTGCCAAATTCGATGATATTTTGTTTATATCACATAAAGAAAAAAAAGGATGATAAACGTCAAAATACTGCTAAATTCGGTGATGTTTAGTACGAAACAAAATGCAAGAAAACTTGCTTAAGATGCAATATTATTCGAAAATCTGAGATATGAAGGCCAAATCACATATCGTGATACTACATGAAATAGTATCGAAATATTGGTAAAAATGAATATATTTACGTAATATCAAACTACATGAAAAACGTGAAAAAAGTCACTATTAAACCAAATTTAAGGATTTTAACTTCGAACCATAAAGCGAAGTTTCGTATTATTTAGATCCAAGAAAAGACATATGACAATGTTGTTTCTAATACAAATGATAAAAATCAATGTGTTTTCATTAGAATGAATTAAATTTTCCTGATATTCCGTTTATATTACCGATGGAAGATGTACACGTAAAACCGCTCTAATCCGGCTGAAACGTCGATATATGCATTAAAAACCGAACTTCTCCCCTTTTCAATATCTTACTCAGTATTTAAACGAGAAACAATTAGTTGATTGAAAATGAAGTATTTAAAGTTATTATCTAGTCAATTATGTGTTTGCATCATTTTTATCGTATATTTAATGAATTAGTAACAATCAACTGAAAATTCACAAAAACGTGGAAAAACGGCAAAATATTGCCAAATTCGATGATATTTTGTTTAAATCACATAAAGGAATAGGGGATGATAAACGTCAAAATACTGCTAAATACGATGATTTTTCGTACGAAACAAAATGCAAGAAAACTTGCTTAAAATGCAATATTATGCGAAATTCTGAGATTTGAAGGCCAAATCACATATCGTGATACTACATGAAATAGTATCGAAATATTGGTAAAAATGAATATATTTACGTAATATCAAACTACATGAAAAACGTGAAAAAGTCACTATTTAACCATATTTGAGGATTTTAACTTCAAATCCTAGAGCGAGGTTTCGTACTATTTAGATCGAAGAAAAGACAAATGACAATGTTGTTTCCAATACAAATGATAAAAATCAATGTGTTTTCATTAGAATTAACTAAAATGTTCCTGATTTTCCGTTTATATTACCGATGGAAGATGTACACGAAAACATCTCTATTCCGGCTGAAACGTCGATATATGCAATAAAAACAGAACTTCTCTCCTTTTCAATATCTTACTCAGTATTTTAACGAGAAACAAATAGTTGATTGAAAATGAAGTATTTAAGGCTATTATCTAATCAATTATGTGTTTGCATCATTTTTATCGTATATATAATGAATTAATACCCATAAAATGAGAATTCACAAAAAACGTGGAAAAACGGCAAAATATTGACTAATTCGATGATATTTTGTTTAAATCACATAAAGGAAAAGGGGATAATAAACGTCAAAATATTGCTAAATTCGATGATTTTTCGTACGAAACAAAATTGAAGAAAACTTGCTTAAAATGCAATATTATGCGAATTTCTGAGATTTGACGGCTAAATCACATATAGTGATACTACATGAAATAGTATCGAAATATTGGTAAAAATGAATATATTTACGTAATATCAAACTACATGAAAAACGTTAAAAAAGTCAATATTATTCCAAATTTCAGGATTTTAGCGTCGAATCATAGAGCCAGGTTTCGTATTATTTAGATCCAAGAAAAGACATATTACAATGTTGTTTCCAATACAAATGATAAAAATCAAGGTGTTTTCATTTGAATTAATTAAAATGTTCCTGATTTTTCGTTTATATTACCGATGGAAGATGTACACGTAAAACCGCTCTATCCGGCTGAAACGTCGATATATGCAATAAAAACCGTACTTCTCCCCTTTTCAATATCTTACACAGTATTTCAACGAGAAACAAATAGATAATTGAAAATGGAGTATTTAAGGTTATTATATAATCAATTTTGTGTTTGTATCATTTTTATCGTATATTTATTTAATTAATACCAATAAACTGGAAACTCAAAAAACGTGGAAAAACAGCAAAATATTGCCAAATTCGATGATATTTTGTTTATATCACATAAAGGAAAAGGGAGATGATAAACGACAAAATATTACTTAATTCGATGATTTTTAGAACGGAAGAAAATGCAAGAAAACTTGCTTAAAATGCAATATTATGCTAAAATCTGAGATTTGAAGGCCAAATCACATATCGTGATACTACATAAATAGTATCGAAATATTGGTAAAAATGAATATATTTACGTAATATCAAACTACATGAAAAACGTGAAAAAAGTAACTATTAAACCAAATTTAAGGATTTTAACGTCGAATCATAAAGCGAGGTTTCGTATTATTTAGATCAAAGAAAAGACATATGACAATGTTGTTGCCAATACAAATGATAAAAATCGATGTGTTTTCATTAGAATGAACTAAAATGTTCCTGATTTTCCGTTTCTATTACCGATGGAGCATGTACACGTAAAACCGCACAATTCCGGCTGAAACGTCGATGTATGCAATAAAAACCGAACTTCTCCCCTTTTCAATATCTTACTCAGTATTTCAACGAGAAACAAATAGATGATTGAAAATGAAGTATTTAAGGTTATTATCTAATCAATTATGTGTTTGTATCATTTTTATCGTTTATTTAACGAATTAATAACAATAAACTGGAAATTCACAAAACAGTTGAAAAACAGCAAAATATTGCCTAATTCGATGATATTTTGTTTATATCACATAAAGGAAAAGGGGGTTGATAAACGTCAAAATATTGCTAAATTCGGAGATATTTAGTACGAAACAAAATGCAAGAAAACTTGCTTAAAATGCAATATTATGCGAAAATCTGAGATATGAAGGCCAAATCACATAACGTGATATTACATGAAATAGTATCAAAACATTGGTAAAAATGAATATATTTACGTAATATCAAACTGCATGAAAAACGTGAAAAAAGTCACTATTAAACCAAATTTAAGGATTTTAACTTCGAACCATAAAGCGAAGTTTCGTATTATTTAGATCCAAGAAAAGACATATGACAATGTTGTTTCCAATACAAATGATAAAAATCAATGTGTTTTCATTAGAATTAACTAAAATGTTCCTGATTTTCCGTTTATATTACCGATGGAAGATGTACACGAAAACATCTCAATTCCGGCTGAAACGTCGATATATGCAATAAAAACAGAACTTCTCCCCTTTTCAATATCTTACTCAGTATTTAAACGAGAAACAAATAGTTGATTGAAAATGAAGTATTTAAGGTTATTATCTAATCAATTATGTGTTTGCATCATTTTTGTTGTATATTTAATGAATTAATAACAATCAACTGAAAATTCACAAAAACGTGGAAAACCGGCAAAATATTGCCTAATTCGATGATATTTTGTTTAAATTATATAAAGGAAAAGAGGATGATAAATATCAAAATATTGCTAAATTCGATGTTTTTTCGTACGAAACAAGTTTTCTTGCATTTGCAAGAAAACTTGCTTAAAATGCAATATTATGCGAAATTCTGAGATTTGAAGGCCAAATCACATATCGTGATACTACATGAAATAGTATCGAAATATTGGTAAAAATGAATATATTTACGTAATATCAAATTACATGAAAAACGTGAAAAAAGTCACTATTTAACCATATTTGAGGATTTTAACTTCAAATCATAGATCGAATTTTCGTACTATTTAGATCCAAGAAAAGACATATGACAATGTTGTTTCCAATAAAAATGATAAAAATCAATGTGTTTTCATTAGAATTAACTAAAATGTTCCTGATTTTCCGTTTATATTACCGATGGAAGATGTACACGAAAACATCTCTATTCCGGCTGAAACGTCGAAATATGCAATAAAAACAGAACTTCTCCCCTTTTCAATATCTTACTCAGTATTTTAACGAGAAACAAATAGATGATTGAAAATGAAGTATTTAAGGTTATTATGTAATCAATTATGTGTTTGCATCATTTTTATCGTATATATAATGAAATAATACCAATCAACTGAAAATTCACAAAAACGTGGAAAAACGGCAAAATAATTCGATGATATTTTGTTTAAATCACAAAAAGGAAAAGGGGATGATGAACGTCAAAATATTGCTAAATTCGATGATTTTTCGTACGAAGCAAAATGTAAAAAACTTGCTTAAAATGCAATATTATGCGAAATTCTGAGATTTGAAGGCTAAATCACATATCGTGATACTACATGAAATAGTATCGAAATATTGGTAAAAATGAATATATTTACGTAATATGAAACTACATGATTAACGTGAAAAAGTCACTATTTTACCATATTTGAGGATTTTAACTTCAATTCATAGAGCGAGGTTTCGTATTATTTAGATCCAAGAAAAGACATATGACAATGTTGAGGCTTAAGAGAGTGAGGCAGAGGCTTAGCAGAGGGATGCAGAGGCTTAAGAGAGTAATGCGCAGGCTAAGAGGGTGATGCAGAGCCTCAAGAGAGTGATGCAGAGGCTTGAGAGAGGGATGCAGAGGCTCAAGAGAGTGATGTAGAGGCTCAGGAGAGTGATTCAGAGGCTTAAGAGAGTGATGCAGAGGCTTAAGAGAGTGATGCAGAGGCTTAAGAGCGGGATGCAGAGGCTCTTCAGAGTGATGCAGAGGCTCAAGAGAGGGATGCAGAGGCTTAAGAGAGTGATGCAAAGGCACAAGAGAGGGATGCAGAGGCTCATCAGAGGGATGCAGGAGTTCAAGAGAGGGATGCAGAGGGTTGAGAGAGTGATTCAGAGGCTTACGGGAGTGGTGCACAGGCTTAAGAGAGTGATGCAGAGGCTTAAGAGAGGGATGCAGAGGCTCAAGCGAGGGATGCAGAGGCTCAAGAGAGGGATGCAGGTGCTCAAGTGAGGGATGCAGAGGCACAAGAGATGGATGCAGAGGCTTAAGAGAGTGACGCAGAGGCTCACGAGAGGGATGCAGAGGCTTAAGAGAGTGATGCAAAGGCTCATGAGAGGGATGCAGGAATTCAAGAGAGTGATGCAAAGGCTCAAGAAAAGGATGCAGAGGCTTAAGAAAGTGATGCAGAGGCTCAAAAAGGGATGCAAAGGCTCAAGAGAGTGATGCAGAGGCTGAAGAGAGTGTTGCAGAGGCTTAAGAGAGGGATGCAGAGGCTCAAGAGAGGGATGCAGAGGCTTAGGAGAGTGATGCAGAGGCTGAAAAAAGTGTTGCAGAGGCTTAGGAGAGATATGCAGAGGCTCAAGAGAGTGATGCGAAGGATCAATAGAGTGATGCAGAGGCTGACGAGAGTGTTGTAGAGGCTTAGCAGAGGGATGTAGAGGCTCAAGAGAGGGATGCAGAGGCTTAAGAGAGTGATGCAGAGGCTGAAAAGTGTGTTGCAGAGGCATAAGAGAGGGATGCAGAGGCTCAAGAGAGTGATGCAAAGGCTCAAGAGAGTGATGCAGAAGCTTAAGAGAGGGATGCAGAGGCTGAAGAGAGAGATCCAGAGGCTTAAGAGAGTGGTGCAGAGGTTCAAGATTGATACAGAGGCACACGAGAATGATGTAGAGCCTTAAGAGAGGGATGCAGAGGCTCAAGAGAATGATGCAGGGGCTCAAGAGAGTGATGCAGAGGCTTAACAGAGGGATGCCGAGGATCAAGAGAGTGATGCAGAGGCTTAAGAGAGGAATGCAGAGGCTGAAGAGAATGATGCAGAGGCTTAAGAGAGGGATGCAGAGGCTGAAGAGAATGATGCAGAGGCTTAAGAGAGGGATGCAGAGGCTCAGGAGAGTGATGGAGAGGTTCAAGAGAGTGATGCAGATGCTCAACAGAGTGATTCAGAGGCTTACGAGAATGATGCAGAGGCTTAAGAGAGTGATGCAGAGGCTTAAGAGAGGGATGCAGAGGCTCAAGAGAGGGAGGCAGAGGCTCAAGAGAGGGATGAAGAGGCACAAGAGAGGGATGCAGAGGCTCTTGGGAGTGATGCAGAGGCTCAAGAGAGGGATGCAGAGGCTCAAGAGAGTGATTCAGAGGCTTACGAGAGTGATGCAAAGGCTCAAGAGAGGGATGCAGAGGCTTTAGAAAGTGATGCAGAGGCTCAAAAGAGGGATGAAGAGACTTAAAAAGGTGATGCAGAGGCTCAAGAGAGTGATGCAGAGGATCAAGAGAGGGATGCAAGGACTCAAGAGAGTGTTGCAGAGGCTCAAGAGAGTGATTCAGAGGCTTACGAGAGTGGTGCAGAGGCTTAAGAGAGTGATGCAGAGGCTCATGAGAGTGATGCAGAGGATCAAGGGAGGAAAGCAGAGGCTGAAGAGAGTGATGCAGAGGCTCTTGAGAGTGATGCAGAGGCTCCAGAAAGTTTATACAGAGGCTCAAGAGAATGATGCAGAGGAACAAGAAAGTGATGCAGACGCTCGAGAGAGTTATTCAGAGGCTTACGAGAGTGATGCAGAGAATCAAGAGAATGATGCAGAGGCTCGAGAGAGTTATCCAGAGGCTTACGAGAGTGATGCAGAGAATCAAGTGAATGATGCAGAGGCTCGAGAGAGTTATGCAGAGGCCTCATGAGAGGGATTCAGAGGCTTACGAGAGTGATGCAGAGGCTGAAGAGAGTGTTGCAGAGGCTTAAGAGAGGGATGAGGAGACTGAAGAGAGTGATACAGAGGCTCATGAGAGGGATACAGAGGCTCAAGAGAGTGATTAAGAGAGGCTTGAGTGATTAAGCCTCAAGAGAGGCTTAAGAGAGTGAGGCAGAGGCTTAAGAGAGGGATGCATAGGCTCAAGAGAGTAATACAGAGGCTTAAGAGGGTGATGCAGAGGCTCAAAAGAGTGATGCAGAAGCTTGAGAGAGGGATGCAGGGGCTCAAGAGAGGGATGCAGAGGCTCAAGAGAAGGATGCAGGGGCTCAAGAGAGGGATGCAGAGGCTTAAGAGAATTATGCAGAGGCGGAAGAGAGTGTTGCAGAGGCTTAAGAGAGGGATGCAGAGGCTCAAGAGAGGGATGCAGAGGCTAAAGAGAGTAACGCAGAGGCTTAAGAGAGGGATGCAGAGGCTCAAGAGAGCGATGTAGAGGCTCAAGAGAGGGATGCAGGGGCTCAAGAAAGGGATGCAGAGGCTCAAGAGAGGGATGCAGAGGTTGAAGAGAGAGATGCAGAGTCTCAAAAGAGGGATGCAGAGGCTGAAGAGAGAGATGCACAGGCTTAAGAGAGTGATGCAGAGGTTCAAGAGAGTGATGCAGAGGCACAAGAGAGTGATGTAGAGGCTTAGGAGAAGGATGCAGAGGCTCAGGAAAATGATGTAGAGGCTGAAAAGAATGATGCAGAGGCTTAGGAGAGGGATGCCGAGGCTGAAGAGAATGATGCAGAGGCTCAAGAGAGGGATGCAGGGGCTCAAGAGAGTGATGGAGAGGCTCAAGAGAGTGATGCAGAGGCTCAACAGAGTGATTCCGATGCTAACGAGAGTGATGCAGAGGCTTAAAAGAGTGATGCAGAGGCTTAAGAGAGGGATGCAGAGGCTCAAGAGAGGGATGCAGAGGCTCAAGAGAGGGATGCAGAGGCTCAAGAGAGGGATGCAGAGGCTGAAGAGAGAGATGCAGAGGCTTAAGAGATGGATGCTGAGGATCAAGAGAGTGATACAGAGGCACAAGAGAATGATGTAGAGGCTTAAGAGAGGGATGCAGAAGCTCTATAGAATGATGCAGGGGCTCAACAGAGTGATGCAGAGGCTTATGAGATGGATGCTGAGGATCAAGAGAGTGATGCAGAGGCTTAAGAGAGGAATGGAGAGGCTGAAGAGAATGCTGCAGAAGCTTTAGAGAGGGATGCAGAGGCTGAAGAGAGTGATGCAAAGGCTCAAGAGAGTGATGCAGAGGCTTAAGAGAGGGATGCAGAGGCTCAAGAGAGGGATGTAGAGGCTCAAGAGAGGGATGCAGGGGCTCAAGAGAGGGATGCAGAGACTCAAAAGAGGGATGCAGAGGCTCAAGAGAGAGATGCAGAGGCTTAAGAGAGTGATGCAGAGGTTCAAGAGAGTGATGCAGAGGCACAAGAGAATGATGTATAGGCTTAAGAGAGGGATGCAGAGTCTCAAGAGAATGATGCAGGGGCTCAAGAGAGTGATGCAGAGGCTTACGAGAGGGATGCAGAGGATCAAGAGAGAGATGCAGAGGCATAAGAGAGGAATGCAGAGGCTGAAGAGAATGATGCAGAGGCTTAAGAGAGTGATGCAGAGGCTGAAGAGAATGATGCAGAGGATTAAGAGAGGGATGCAGAGGCTCAACTGAGTGATTCAGATGCTTACGAGAGTGATGCAGAGGCTTAAGAGAGTGATGCAGAGGCTTAAGCGAGGGATGCAGAGGCTCAAAAGAAAGATGCAGAGGCTCAAGAGAGGGATGCAGAGGCTCAAGTGATCGAAGCAGAGGCTCAAGAGTGGGATGCAGAGGCTTAAGAGAGTGATGCAAAGGCTCAAGTGAGGGATGCAGAGGCTCATGAGAGGGATGCAGGAGTTCAAGAGAGTGATGCAGAGGCTCAAGAGAGGGATGCAGAGACTCAAGAAAGGGATGCAGAGGCTTAAAAAAGTGATGCAGAGGCTCAAAATTGGGATGCAGAAGCTTAAGAGGGTGATGCAGAAGCTCAAGAGAGTGATGCAGAGGCTCAAGAGAGGGATGCAGAGGCTGAAGAGAGTGATGCAGAGACTCAAAAGAGTTATGCATAGGATCAAGAGAGTGATGCAGAGGCTGAAGAGAGAGATGCAGAGGCTAAAGAGAGTGATGCAGAGGCTCAAGAGAGTGATTCAAGGGCTCAAGAGAATGATGTAGAGGCTTAAGAAAAGGATGTAGAGGTTCAAGAGAATGATGCAGAGGCTCGAGAGAGTGATGCAGAGGATCAAGAGAGGGATGCAAGCCTGATGCAGAGGCTGAAGAGGGAGATGCAGAGGCTCTAGAGAGTGATGCAGAGACTCAAGAGAGTGATGCAGAGGCTCAAGAGAGGGATGTAGAGGCTGAAGAGAGTGATACAGAGGCTTACGAGAGTGATGCAGAGGCTTAAGAGAGTGATGCAGAGGCTTTAGAGAGGGATGCAGGGGTTCAAAAGAGTGTTGCAAAGGCTCAAGAGAGTGATGCAGAAGCTGAAGAGAGTGTTGCAGAGGCTTAAGAGAGGGATGCAGAGGCTTAAGAGAGGGATGCAGAGGCTCAAGAGAGGGAGGCAGAGATTCAAGAAAGGGATGCAGAGGCTTAAAAAAGTGATGCAGAGGCTTAAGAGAGTGATGCAGAGGCTTTAGAGAGGGATGCAGGGGTTCAAAAGAGTGTTGCAAAGGCTCAAGAGAGTGATGCAGAAGCTGAAGAGAGTGTTGCAGAGGCTTAAGAGAGGGATGCAGAGGCTTAAGAGAGGGATGCAAAGGCTCAAGAGAGGGAGGCAGAGATTCAAGAAAGGGATGCAGAGGCTTAAAAAAGTGATGCAGAGGCTCAAAACTGGGATGCAGAAGCTTAAGAGGGTGATGCAGAAGCTCAAGAGAGTGATGCAGAGGCTCAAGAGAGGGATGCAGAGGCTGAAGAGAGTGATGCAGAGACTCAAAAGAGTTATGCATAGGCTCAAGAGAGTGTTGCAGAGACTTACGAGAGTGATGCAGAGGCTCAAGAGAGGGATGTAGAGGCTCAAGATAATGATGCAGAGGCTCAAGAGAGTGATGCAGAGGATGAAGAGAGGGATGAAGAGGCTTAAAAAAAGTGATGCAGAGGCTCAAAATTGGGATGCAGAAGCTTAAGAGGGTGATGCAGAGCTCAAGAGAGTGATGCAGAGGCTCAAGAGAGGGATGCAGAGGCTGAAGAGAGTGATGCAGAGACTCAAAAGAGTTATGCATAGGCTCAAGAGAGTGGTGCAGAGACTTACGAGAGTGATGCAGACAATGAAGAGTGGGATGCAGAGGCTCAAGATAATGATGCAGAGGCTCAAGAGAGTGATGCAGAGGATGAAGAGAGGGATGCAGAGGATCAAGAGAGTAATGCAGAGGCTCAAGAGAGTGATGCAGGGGATGAAGAGAGGGATGCAGAGGCTCAAGAGAGTAATGCAGAGGCTCAAGAGAGTGATGCAGAGGATGAAGAGAGGGATGCAGAGGCTTAAGAGAGTGATGCAGAGACTCAAGAGGCGGAGGCAGAGGCTCACGAGAGGGATGCAGAGGATCAAGAGAGTGAAGCACAGGCTCAGGAGAGTAATGCAGAGGCTCAAGAGAGTGATGCAGAGGATCAAGAGAGTGATGCAGAGGCTCAAGAGAGTGATGCAGAGGACCAAGAGAGGGAAGCAGAGGCTTAAGAGAGTGATGCAGAGGCTGAAGAGAATGATGCAGAGTCTTAAGAAAGTGATGCAGAGGCTTAAAAGAGGGATGCAGAGGATAAAAAGGGTGATGCAGAGGCTCATGAGAGTGATGCAGAGACTCAAGAGAGGGATGCAGAGGCTCAAGAGATTGATGCAGAGGGTAAAGAGAGGGAAGCAGAGGCTTAAGAGAGTGATGCAGAGGCTGAAGAGGGTGATGCAGAGGCTCTAGAGAGTGATGCAGAGACTCAAGAGAGTGATGCAGAGGCTCAAGAGAGTGATGCAGAGGATCAAGAGAGTGATGCAGAGGATCGAGAGAGGTATTCAGAGGCTTACGAGAGTTATGCAGAGAATCAAGAGAGTGATGCAGAGGCTCGAGAGACTTATGCAAAGGCCTCAAGAGAGGGATTCAGAGACTTAAGAGAGTAATGCAGAGGCTGAAGAGAGTGTTACAGAGGCTCAAGAGGTGGATGAAGAGGCTGAAGAAAGTGATGCAGAGGCTCAAGAGAGGGATGCAGAGGCTCAATAGAGGGATGCAGGGGTTCAAGAGAGTAATAGAGAGGTTCAAGAGAGTGATTCAGAGGTTTACGAGAGTGATTCAGAAGTTTACGAGTGTGATGCAGAAGTTTAAGAGAGTGATGCAGAGGCTTACGAGAGGGATGCAGAGGCTCAAGAGAGGGATGCAGGTGCTCAAGTGAGGGATGCAGAGGCACAAGAAATGGATGCAGAGGCTTAAGAGAGTGACGCAGAGGCTCACGAGAGGGATGCAGAGGCTTAAGAGAGTGATGCAAAGGCTCATGAGAGGGATGCAGGAATTCAAGAGAGTGATGCAAAGGCTCAAGAAAAGGATGCAGAGGCTTAAGAAAGTGATGCAGAGGCTCAAAAAGGGATGCATAGGCTCAAGAGAGTGATGCAGAGGCTGAAGAGAGTGTTGCAGAGGCTTAAGAGAGGGATGGAGAGGCTCAAGAGAGGGATGCAGAGGCTTAGGAGAGTGATGCAGAGGCTGAAAAAAGTGTTGCAGAGGCTTAGGAGAGATATGCAGAGGCTCAAGAGAGTGATGCGAAGGATCAATAGAGTGATGCAGAGGCTGACGAGAGTGTTGTAGAGGCTTAGCAGAGGGATGTAGAGGCTCAAGAGAGGGATGCAGAGGCTTAAGAGAGTGATGCAGAGGCTGAAAAGTGTGTTGCAGAGGCATAAGAGAGGGATGCAGAGGCTCAAGAGAGTGATGCAAAGGCTCAAGAGAGTGATGCAGAAGCTTAAGAGAGGGATGCAGAGGCTGAAGAGAGAGATCCAGAGGCTTAAGAGAGTGGTGCAGAGGTTCAAGATTGATACAGAGGCACACGAGAATGATGTAGAGCCTTAAGAGAGGGATGCAGAGGCTCAAGAGAATGATGCAGGGGCTCAAGAGAGTGATGCAGAGGCTTAACAGAGGGATGCAGAGGATCAAGAGAGTGATGCAGAGGCTTAAGAGAGGAATGCAGAGGCTGAAGAGAATGATGCAGAGGCTTAAGAGAGGGATGCAGAGGCTGAAGAAAATGATGCAGAGGCTTAAGAGAGGGATGCAGAGGCTCAGGAGAGTGATGGAGAGGTTCAAGAGAGTGATGCAGATGCTCAACAGAGTGATTCAGAGGCTTACGAGAGTGATGCAGAGGCTTAAGAGAGTGATGCAGAGGCTTAAGAGAGGGATGCAGAGGCTCAAGAGAGGGAGGCAGAGGCTCAAGAGAGGGATGAAGAGGCACAAGAGAGGGATGCAGAGGCTCTTGGGAGTGATGCAGAGGCTCAAGAGAGGGATGCAGAGGCTCAAGAGAGTGATTCAGAGGCTTACGAGAGTGATGCAAAGGCTCAAGAGAGGGATGCAGAGGCTTTAGAAAGTGATGCAGAGGCTCAAAAGAGGGATGAAGAGGCTTAAAAAGGTGATGCAGAGGCTCAAGAGAGTGATGCAGAGGATCAAGAGAGGGATGCAAGGACTCAAGAGAGTGTTGCAGAGGCTCAAGAGAGTGATTCAGAGGCTTACGAGAGTGGTGCAGAGGCTTAAGAGAGTGATGCAGAGGCTCATGAGAGTGATGCAGAGGATCAAGGGAGGAAAGCAGAGGCTTAAGAGAGTGATGCAGAGGCTGAAGAGAGTGATGCAGAGGCTCTTGAGAGTGATGCAGAGGCTCCAGAAAGTTTATACAGAGGCTCAAGAGAATGATGCAGAGGAACAAGAATGTGATGCAGACGCTCGAGAGAGTTATTCAGAGGCTTACGAGAGTGATGCAGAGAATCAAGAGAATGATGCAGAGGCTCGAGAGAGTTATCCAGAGGCTTACGAGAGTGATGCAGAGAATCAAGTGAATGATGCAGAGGCTCGAGAGAGTTATGCAGAGGCCTCAAGAGAGGGATTCAGAGGCTTACGAGAGTGATGCAGAGGCTGAAGAGAGTGTTGCAGAGGCTTAAGAGAGGGATGAGGAGACTGAAGAGAGTGATACAGAGGCTCATGAGAGGGATACAGAGGCTCAAGAGAGTGATTAAGAGAGGCTAGAGTGATTAAGCCTCAAGAGAGGCTTAAGAGAGTGAGGCAGAGGCTTAAGAGAGGGATGCAGAGGCTCAAGAGAGTAATACAGAGGCTTAAGAGGGTGATGCAGAGGCTCAAAAGAGTGATGCAGAAGCTTGAGAGAGGGATGCAGGGGCTCAAGAGAGGGATGCAGGAGTTCAAGAGAGTGATGCAGAGGCTCAAGAGAGGGATGCAGAGACTCAAGAAAGGGATGCAGAGGCTTAAAAAAGTGATGCAGAGGCTCAAAATTGGGATGCAGAAGCTTAAGAGGGTGATGCAGAAGCTCAAGAGAGTGATGCAGAGGCTCAAGAGAGGGATGCAGAGGCTGAAGAGAGTGATGCAGAGACTCAAAAGAGTTATGCATAGGATCAAGAGAGTGATGCAGAGGCTGAAGAGAGAGATGCAGAGGCTAAAGAGAGTGATGCAGAGGCTCAAGAGAGTGATTCAAGGGCTCAAGAGAATGATGTAGAGGCTTAAGAAAAGGATGTAGAGGTTCAAGAGAATGATGCAGAGGCTCGAGAGAGTGATGCAGAGGATCAAGAGAGGGATGCAAGCCTGATGCAGAGGCTGAAGAGGGAGATGCAGAGGCTCTAGAGAGTGATGCAGAGACTCAAGAGAGTGATGCAGAGGCTCAAGAGAGGGATGTAGATGCTCAAGAGAGTGATACAGAGGCTTACGAGAGTGATGCAGAGGCTTAAGAGAGTGATGCAGAGGCTTTAGAGAGGGATGCAAGGGTTCAAAAGAGTGTTGCAAAGGCTCAAGAGAGTGATGCAGAAGCTGAAGAGAGTGTTGCAGAGGCTTAAGAGAGGGATGCAGAGGCTTAAGAGAGGGATGCAGAGGCTCAAGAGAGGGAGGCAGAGATTCAAGAAAGGAGTGCAGAGGCTTATAAAAGTGATGCAGAGGCTTAAGAGAGTGATGCAGAGGCTTTAGAGAGGGATGCAGGGGTTCAAAAGAGTGTTGCAAAGGCTCAAGAGAGTGATGCAGAAGCTGAAGAGAGTGTTGCAGAGGCTTAAGAGAGGGATGCAGAGGCTTAAGAGAGGGATGCAAAGGCTCAAGAGAGGGAGGCAGAGATTCAAGAAAGGGATGCAGAGGCTTAAAAAAGTGATGCAGAGGCTCAAAACTGGGATGCAGAAGCTTAAGAGGGTGATGCAGAAGCTCAAGAGAGTGATGCAGAGGCTCAAGAGAGGGATGCAGAGGCTGAAGAGAGTGATGCAGAGACTCAAAAGAGTTATGCATAGGCTCAAGAGAGTGGTGCAGAGACTTACGAGAGTGATGCAGAGGCTCAAGAGAGGGATGTAGAGGCTCAAGATAATGATGCAGAGGCTCAAGAGAGTGATGCAGAGGATGAAGAGAGGGATGAAGAGGCTTAAAAAAAGTGATGCAGAGGCTCAAAATTGGGATGCAGAAGCTTAAGAGGGTGATGCAGAAGCTCAAGAGAGTGATGCAGAGGCTCAAGAGAGGGATGCAGAGGCTGAAGAGAGTGATGCAGAGACTCAAAAGAGTTATGCATAGGCTCAAGAGAGTGGTGCAGAGACTTACGAGAGTGATGCAGACAATGAAGAGTGGGATGCAGAGGCTCAAGATAATGATGCAGAGGCTCAAGAGAGTGATGCAGAGGATGAAGAGAGGGATGCAGAGGATCAAGAGAGTAATGCAGAGGCTCAAGAGAGTGATGCAGGGGATGAAGAGAGGGATGCAGAGGCTCAAGAGAGTAATGCAGAGGCTCAAGAGAGTGATGCAGAGGATGAAGAGAGGGATGCAGAGGCTTAAGAGAGTGATGCAGAGACTCAAGAGGCGGAGGCAGAGGCTCACGAGAGGGATGCAGAGGATCAAGAGAGTGATGCACAGGCTCAGGAGAGTAATGCAGAGGCTCAAGAGAGTGATGCAGAGGATCAAGAGGGTGATGCAGAGGCTCAAGAGAGTGATGCAGAGGACCAAGAGAGGGAAGCAGAGGCTTAAGAGAGTGATGCAGAGGCTGAAGAGAATGATGCAGAGTCTTAAGAAAGTGATGCAGAGGCTTAAAAGAGGGATGCAGAGGATAAAAAGGGTGATGCAGAGGCTCATGAGAGTGATGCAGAGACTCAAGAGAGGGATGCAGAGGCTCAAGAGATTGATGCAGAGGGTAAAGAGAGGGAAGCAGAGGCTTAAGAGAGTGATGCAGAGGCTGAAGAGGGTGATGCAGAGGCTCTAGAGAGTGATGCAGAGACTCAAGAGAGTGATGCAGAGGCTCAAGAGAGTGATGCAGAGGATCAAGAGAGTGATGCAGAGGATCGAGAGAGGTATTCAGAGGCTTACGAGAGTTATGCAGAGAATCAAGAGAGTGATGCAGAGGCTCGAGAGACTTATGCAGAGGCCTCAAGAGAGGGATTCAGAGACTTAAGAGAGTAATGCAGAGGCTGAAGAGAGTGTTACAGAGGCTCAAGAGGTGGATGAAGAGGCTGAAGAAAGTGATGCAGAGGCTCAAGAGAGGGATGCAGAGGCTATATAGAGGGATGCAGGGGTTCAAGAGAGTAATAGAGAGGTTCAAGAGAGTGATTCAGAGGTTTACGAGAGTGATTCAGAAGTTTACGAGAGTGATGCAGAAGTTTAAGAGAGTGATGCAGAGGCTTACGAGAGGGATGCAGAGGCTCAAGAGAGGGATGAAGAGGCTGAAGAGAGTGATTCAGAGGCTTGAGAGAGTGATGCAGAGGCTTAAGAGAGTGGTGCAGAGGCTTAAAAGAGGGATGCCAAAATATGCCTCAAGCGTCGAATTTGGGATAATTGGGATATTTCGAAAACTGCAGGGAAGGTTTGTGAAAAATGTGATCCATCGCCGCTCTCATTAATTGACATATTTTCGGTATAAAAAGTCGTAATTTCAAACTGCGAATACGTGCAGAGAGCCAGAATTTGGTTCCAAATTATATCTCAAGCGTTGAATTTGGGATGTTTTGGATATTTTGGAAACTGCTGGGAGGGTTTGGGCAAAATGTGATCCAACGCCGCTTTAAGTAATTGGCATATGTTCGGTATATAATGTCGTAATTTCAAAAAGCGAATACGTGCAGATAGCCCGAATTTGGCTCGAAAATATGGCTCAAGCGATGAATTTGGGATGTTTAGGATATTTTGAAAACTGCAGGGAGGGTTTGGGCAAAATGTTATCCATCGCCGCTTTCAGTAATTGGCATATTTTTGGTATGAAAAGTCGTAATTTCAAACTGCGAATACATGCAGAAAGCCAAACGTTGGCTCCAAAATATGGCTCAAGCGTTGAATTTGGGATGTTTGGGTTATTTTGGAAACTGCAGGGAGGGTTTGGGCAAAATGTTATCCATCGCCGCTTTCAGTAATTGGCATATTTTCGGTATAAAAGTTCGTAATTTCAAACTGCGAATACGTGCAGAGAACCCGAATTTGGCTCGAAAATATGGCTCAAGCGTCGAATTTGGGATGTTTGGGATATTTTGAAAAATGCAGGGAGGGTTTGGGCAAAATGTTATCCATCGCCGATTTCAGTAATTGTCATAATTTCGGTATAAAAAGTCGTAATTTCAAACAGCGAATAAGCGCAAAAAGCCAGAATTTGGCTCCAAAATATGGCTCAAAGATCGAGTTTGGCATATTTGGGATATTTTGCAAACTGCAGGAGGGTTTGGGCAAAATGTGACCCATCCCTTCTTTCAGTAATTGGCATATTTTCAAGCGTCAAATTTGGGATGTTTGGGATAAAAAGTTGTTATTTCAAACTGCGAATACGTGCAGAGAGCCAGAATTTGGCTCCAAAATAATTCTAAATGGTCGAATTTGGGATGATTTGGATATTTTGAAAACTGCAAGGAAGGGGTTTGGGCAAAATGTGACCTATCGCTTCTCTCAGTAATTGACATATTATCGGTATAAAAAGTCGTAATTTCAAACTGCGAATATGTGCAGAGAGCCACAATTTGGCTCCAAAATTTGGCTCAAGGTTTGAATTTGGGATGTTTGGGATATTTTGAAAACTGCACGGGGGTTTGGGCAAAATGTGACCCATCGTTGCTCTTAGTAATCGGCATATTTCGGTATAAAATAACGTAACTTCAAACTGCGAATACGTGCAGAGAGCCCGAATTTGGCTTCAAAATATGGATCAAGCGTCGAATTTGGGATGTTTGGGATATTTTGAACTCTGCCGGGGGGGGGGGGGTTTGGGCGAAATGTAACCCATCGCTGCTTTCAGTAATTGACATATTTTCGGTATAAAATTTCGTAATTTCAACCTGCAAATATGTGCAGAGAGCCAGAATTTGGCTCCAAAATATGGTTCAAGGGTCGAATTTTGAATGCTTGGGATTTTTGAAAACTGAATGGAGGGTTTGGGCAAAATGTGATCTATCGTCGCTTTCAGTAATTGGCATATTTTCGGTATAAAAAGTTGGTTTTCAAACTGCGAATACCTGCAGAAAGCCAGAATTCGGCTATAAAATATGGCTCAAGGGTCTAATTTGGGATGTTTGGGATATTTTTAAAACTGCAGGGAGGGTTTGGGTATAATGTGATCCATCGCTGCTTTCCGTAATTGGCATATTTTCAGTATAAAAAGTCGTAATTTCTAACTGCGCATACGTGCAGAGAGCCAGAATTTGACTCCAAAATAAGGCTCCAGGGTCGATTTTGGGATGTTTCGGATATTTTTAAACGTGCAGGGGAGGGGGGGCAAAATGTGACCCATGCTGCTCTCATTAATTAACATATTTTCGGTATAAAATGTCGTAATTTCAACCTGCGAATATGTGCAGTGAGCCAGAATTTGGCTCCAAAATATAATTCAAGGGTCGAATTACAGATGCTTGGGATATTTTAAAAACTGCAGGAAGGGTTTGGGAAAAATGTGACCCATCGCCGTTCTCAGTAATTGGCATTTTTTCTGTATAAAAAGGCGTAATTTCAGACTGCGAATACGTGCAGATAGCCCGAATTTGGCTCCAAAATATGGCTCAAGCATCGAATTTAGGATGTTTGGGATATTTTGAAAACTGCAGGGGGGAGGGGGTTTGGGCAAAATGTGACCTATCGCCGCTCTCAGTAATTGACATATCTTCGGTGTATAAATTCGTAATTTCAAACTGCGAATATGTGCAGAGAGCCAGAATTTGGCTCCAAAATATGGCTCAAGCGTCGAATTTGAGATGTTTGGGATATTTTAAAAACTGCAGGGACGGCTTTATGCAAAATGTGATCCATCGCCGTACACAGTAATTGGCATTTTTCGGTATAAAATGTCGTAATTTCAAACTGCGAATACGTGCAGAGAGCCAGAATATGGCTCCAAAATATAGGTCATGGGTGGATTTTGGGATGCTTGGGATATTTTAAAAACTGCAGGAAGGGTTTTGGAAAAATGTGACCCATCGCTGCTCTCAATAATAGGCATTTTTTCTGTATAAAAAGACGTAATTTCAGTCTGCGAATACGTGCAGAGAGCCCGAATTTGGCTCCAAAATATAGCTAAAGCGTCGAATTTAGGATGTTTGGGATATTTTGAAAACTGCAGGGGGGGGGATTGGGCATAATGTGACCTATCGCCGCTCTTAGTAATTGACATATCTTCAGTGTATAAATTCGTAATTTCAAACTGCGAATATGTGCAGAGAGCCAGAATTTGGGTCCAATATATGGCTCAAGCGTCGAATTTGGGATGTTTTGGATATTTTGAAAACTGCAGGGACGGCTTTATGTAAAATGTGATCCATCGCCTCAATCAGTAATTGCCATATTTTCGGTATAAAATATCGTAATTTCAAACTGCGAATACGTGCAGAGAGCCAGAATTTGGCTACAAAATATAGGTCATGGGTCGAATTTGGGATGTTTGGAATATTTTGAAAACTGCAGGGGGGTTTGGGCAAAATGTAACCCATCGTCGCAATCAGTAATTGGCATATTTTCGGTAGAAAATGAAATAATTTCAAATTGCGAATTTGTGCAGAGAGCCCGAATTTGGCTCCAAAATATGGCTCATGCGTCGAATTTGGAATGTTTGGGATATTTTGAAAACTGCAAGGAGAGTTTGGGCAAAATGTGATCCATCGCCGCTCTCAGTAATTGGCATATTTTTAGTATAAAAAGTCGTAATTTCAAACAGCGAATACGTGCAGAGAGCTAGAATTTGGCTCCAAAATATGGCTCAAGCGTTGAATTTGGGTCGTTTGGGATATTTTGGAAACTGCAGAGAGGGTTTCGGCAAAATGTGATCCATCGCCGCTTTCAGTAATTGGAATATTTTCGGTATAAAAAGTCGTAATTTCAAACTGCGAATACGTGCAGAGAGCCAGAATTTGGCTTCAAAATATGGCTCAAGCGTCGAATTTGGGATGTTTGGGATATTTTTAAAACTGCAGGGGGGGGGGGGTTTGGGCGAAATGAAACCCATCGCTGCTTTCAGTAATTGACATATTTTCGGTATAAAATGTCGTAATTTCAACCTGCAAATATGTGCAGAGAGCCAGAATTTGGCTCCAAAATATGGCTCAAGGGTCGAATTTTGAATACTTGGGATTTTTGAAAACTGAATGGAGAATTTGGGCAAAATGTGATCTATCGTCGCTTTCAGTAATTGGCATATTTTCGGTATAAAAAGTTGGTTTTCAAACTGCGAATACCTGCAGAAAGCCAGAATTCGGCTATAAAATATGAAAATAATATATTCCGTTTATATTACCGATGGAAGATGTACACGAAAACATCTCTATTCCGGCTGAAACGTCGATATATGCAATAAAAACAGAACTTCTCCCCTTTTCAATATCTTACTCAGTATTTTAACGAGAAACAAATAGATGATTGAAAATGAAGTATTTAATGGTATTATCTAATCAATTATGTGTTTGCATCATTTTTATCGTATATATAATGAATTAATACCCATAAACTGAGAATTCACAAAAACGTGGAAAAACGGCAAAATATTGCCTAATTCGATGATATTTTGTTTAAATCACATAAAGGAAAAAAGGATGATAAACGTCAAAATATTGCTAAATTCGATGATTTTTCGTACGAAACAAAATGCAAGAAAACTTGCTTGAAATGCAATATTATGCGAAATTCTGAGATTTGAAAGCCAAATCACATATCGTTATACTACATGAAATAGTATCGAAATATTGGTAAAAATGAATATATTTACGTAATATCAAACTACTTGAAAAACGTTAAAAAAGTCACTATATAACCATATTTGAGGATTTTAACTTCAAATCATAGAGCGAGGTTTCGTATTATTTAGATCCAAGAAAAGACATATGACAATGTAGTTTCCAATACAAATGATAAAAAACAATGTGTTTTCATTAGAATTAACTAAAAGTTTCTTGATTTTCCGTTTATATTACCGATGGAAGATGTACACGTAAAACCACACTAATCCGGCTGAAACGTCGATATATGCAATAAAAACCGAACTTTTCCCCTTTTCAATATCTTACTCAGTATTTTAACGAGAAACAAATAGATGATTGAAAATGAAGTATTTAAGGGTATTATCTAATCAATTATGTGTTTGCATCATTTTTATCGTATATATAATGAATTAATATGCATAGACTGAAAATTCACAAAAACGTGGAAAACGGCAAAGTATTGCCTAATTCGATGATATTTTGTTTAAATCACATAATGGAAAAAAGGATGATAAACTTCAAAATATTGCTAAATTCGATGATTTTTCGTACGAAACAAAATGCAAGAAAACTTGCTTAAAATGCAATATTATGCGAAATTCTGAGATTTGAAGGCCAAATCACATATCGTTATACTACATGAAATAGTATCGAAATATTGGTAAAAATGAATATATTTACGTAATATCAAACTACATGAAAAACGTTAAAAAAGTCACTATATAACCATATTTGAGGATTTTAACTTCAAATCATAGAGCGAGGTTTCGTATTATTTAGATCCAAGAAAAGACATATGACAATGTAGTTTCCAATACAAATGATAAAAGACAATGTATTTTCATTAGAATTAACTAAAATGTTCTTGATTTTCCGTTTATATTACCGATGGAAGATGTACACGTAAAACCGCACTAATCCGGCTGAAACGTCGATATATGCATTAAAAACCGAACTTCTCCCCTTTTCAATATCTTACTCAGTATTTAAACGAGAAACAATTAGTTTATTGAAAATGAAGTATTTAAAGTTATTATCTAGTCAATTATGTGTTTGCATCATTTTTATCGTATATTTAATGAATTAATAACAATCAACTGAAAAATCACAAAAACGTGGAAAAACGGCAAAATATTGCCTAATTCGATGATATTTTGTTTAAATCACATAAAGGAATAGGGGATGATAAACGTCAAAATACTGCTAAATACGAGGATTTTTCGTACGAAACTAAATGCAAGAAAACTTGCTTAAAATGCAATATTATGCGAAATTCTGAGATTTGAAGGCCAAATCACATATCGTGATACTACATGAAATAGTATCGAAATATTGGTAAAAATTAATATATTTACGTAATATCAAACTACATGAAAAACGTGAAAAAAGTCACTATTTAACCATATTTGAGGATTTTAACTTCAAATCATAGAGCGAGGTTTCGTATTATTTAGATCCAAGAAAAGACATATGACAATGTTGTTTCCAATACAAATGATAAAAATCAATGTGTTTTTATTAGAATTAACTAAAATGTTCCTTTTTTTTTCGTTTATATTACCGATGGAAGATGTACACGAAAACATCTCTATTCCGGCTGGAACGTCGATATATGCAATAAAAACCGAACTTCTCCCCTTTTCAATATCTTACTCAGTATTTCAACGAGAAACAATTAGTTGATGGAAAATGAAGTATTTAAAGTTATTATCTAATCAATTATGTCTTTGCATAGTTTCTATCGTATATATAATGAATTAATACCCATAAACTGAGAATTCACAAAAACGTGGAAAAACGGCAAAATATTGCCTAATTCGATGATATTTTGTTTAAATCACATAAAGGAAAAAAGGATGATAAACGTCAAAATATTGCTAAATTCGATGATTTTTCGTACGAAACAAAATGCAAGAAAACTTGCTTGAAATGCAATATTATGCGAAATTCTGAGATTTGAAGGCCAAATCACATATCGTTATACTACATGAAATAGTATCGAAATATTGGTAAAAATGAATATATTTACGTAATATCAAACTACATGAAAAACGTTAAAAAATTCACTATATAACCATATTTGAGGATTTTAACTTCAAATCATAGAGCGAGGTTTCGTATTATTTAGATCCAAGAAAAGATATATGACAATGTTGTTTCCAATACAAATGATAAAAATCAATGTGTTTTCATTAGAATTAACTAAAATGTTCCTGATTTTCCGTTTATATTTCCGATGGATGATGTACACGAAAACATCTCTATTCCGGCTGAAACGTCGATATATGCAATAAAAACCGAACTTCTCCCCTTTTCAATATCTTACTCAGTATTTTAACGAGAAACAATTAGTTGATTGAAAATGAAGTATTTAAGGGTATTATCTAATCAATTATGTCTTTGCATAATTTCTATCGTATATATAATGAATTAATACCCATAAACTGAGAATTCACAAAAACGTGGAAAAACGGCAAAATATTGCCTAATTCGATGATATTTTGTTTAAATCACATAAAGGAAAAAAGGATGATAAACGTCAAAATATTGCTAAATTCGATGATTTTTCGTACGAAACAAAATGCAAGAAAACTTGCTTGAAATGCAATATTATGCGAAATTCTGAGATTTCAAGGCCAAATCACATATCGAAATACTACATGAAATAGTATCGAAATATTGGTAAAAATGAATATATTATCGTAATGTCAAACTACATGAAAAACGTTAAAAAAGTCACTATTTAACCATATTTGTTGATTTTAACTTCAAATTTTAGAGCGAGGTTTCGTATTATTTAGATCCAAGAAAAGACATATGACAATGTAGTTTCCAATACAAATGATAAAAAACAATGTGTTTTCATTAGAATTAACTAAAAGGTTCTTGATTTTCCGTTTATATTACCGATGGAAGATGTACACGTAAAACCACACTAATCCGGCTGAAACGTCGATATATGCAATAAAAACCGAACTTCTCCCCTTTTCAATATCTTACTCAGTATTTTAACGAGAAACAAATAGATGATTGAAAATGAAGTATTTAAGGGTATTATCTAATCAATTATGTGTTTGCATCATTTTTATCGTATATATAATGAATTAATATGCATAGACTGAAAATTCACAAAAACGTGGAAAACGGCAAAGTATTGCCTAATTCGATGATATTTTGTTTAAATCACATAAAGGAAAAAAGGATGATAAACGTCAAAATACTGCTAAATTCGATGATTTTTCGTACGAAACAAAATGCAAGAAAACTTGCTTAAAATGCAATATTATGCGAAATTCTGAGATTTGAAGGCCAAATCACATATCGTTATACTACATGAAATAGTATCGAAATATTGGTAAAAATTAATATATTTACGTAATATCAAACTACATGAAAAACGTGAAAAAAGTCACTATTTAACCATATTTGAGGATTTTAACTTCAAATCATAGAGCGAGGTTTCGTATTATTTAGATCCAAGAAAAGACATATGACAATGTTGTTTCCAATACAAATGATAAAAAAACAATGTGTTTTCATTAGAATTAACTAAAATGTTCTTGATTTTCCGTTTATATTACCGATGGAAGATGTACACGTAAAACCGCACTAATCCGGCTGAAACGTCGATATATGCATTAAAAACCGAACTTCTCCCTTTTTCAATATCTTACTCAGTATTTAAACGAGAAACAATTAGTTTATTGAAAATGAAGTATTTAAGGTTATTATCTAGTCAATTATGTGTTTGCATCATTTTTATCGTATATTTAATGAATTAATAACAATCAACTGAAAATTCACAAAAACGTGGAAAAACGGCAAAATATTGCCTAATTCGATGATATTTTGTTTAAATCACATAAAGGAATAGGGGATGATAAACGTCAAAATACTGCTAAATACGAGGATTTTTCGTACGAAACTAATTGCAAGAAAACTTGCTTAAAATGCAATATTATGCGAAATTCTGAGATTTGAAGGCCAAATCACATATCGTGATACTACATGAAATAGTATCGAAATATTGGTAAAAATTAATATATTTACGTAATATCAAACTACATGAAAAACGTGAAAAAAATCACTATTTAACCATATTTGAGGATTTTAACTTCAAATCATAGAGCAAGGTTTCGTATTATTTAGATCCAAGAAAAGACATATGACAATGTTGTTTCCAATACAAATGATAAATATCAATGTGTTTTCATTAGAATTAACTAAAATGTTCCTGATTTTCCGTTTATATTACCGATGGAAGATGTACACGAAAACATCTCTATTCCGGCTGAAACGTCGATATATGCAATAAAAACCGAACTTCTCCCCTTTTCAATATCTTACTCAGTATTTTAACGTGAAACAATTAGTTGATTAAAAATGAAGTATTTAAGGGTATTATCTAATCAATGATGTCTTTGCATAATTTCTATCGTATATATAATGAATTAATACCCATAAACTGAGAATTCACAAAAACGTGGAAAAACGGCAAAATATTGCCTAATTCGATGATATTTTGTTTAAATCACATAAAGGAAAAAAGGATGATAAACGTCAAAATATTGCTAAATTCGATGATTTTTCGTACGAAACAAAATGCAAGAAAACTTGCTTGAAATGCAATATTATGCGAAATTCTGAGATTTCAAGGCCAAATCACATATCGTAATACTACATGAAATAGTATCGAAATATTGGTAAAAATGAATATATTATCGTAATGTCAAACTACATGAAAAACGTTAAAAAAGTCACTATTTAACCATATTTGTTGATTTTAACTTCAAATTATAGAGCAAGGTTTCGTATTATTTAGATCCAAGAAAAGACATATGACAATGTAGTTTCCAATACAAATGATAAAAAACAATGTGTTTTCATTAGAATTAACTAAAAGGTTCTTGATTTTCCGTTTATATTACCGATGGAAGATGTACACGTAAAACCACACTAATCCGGCTGAAACGTCGATATATGCAATAAAAACCGAACTTCTCCCCTTTTCAATATCTTACTCAGTATTTTAACGAGAAACAATTAGTTGATTAAAAATGAAGTATTTAAGGGTATTATCTAATCAATTATGTCTTTGCATAATTTCTATCGTATATATAATGAATTAATACCCATAAACTGAGAATTCACAAAAACGAGGAAAAACGGCAAAATATTGCCTAATTCGATGATATTTTGTTTAAATCACATAAAAGGAAAAGGGGATGATAAACGTCAAAATATTGCTAAATTCGATGATTTTTCGTACGAAACAAAATGCAAGAAAACTTGCTTGAAATGCAATATTATGCGAAATTCTGAGATTTCAAGGCCAAATCACATATCGTAATACTACATGAAATAGTATCGAAATATTGGTAAAAATGAATATATTATCGTAATGTCAAACTACATGAAAAACGTTAAAAAAGTCACTATTTAACCATATTTGTTGATTTTAACTTCAAATTATAGAGCGAGGTTTCGTATTATTTAGATCCAAGAAAAGACATATGACAATGTAGTTTCCAATACAAATGATAAAAAACAATGTGTTTTCATTAGAATTAACTAAAAGGTTCTTGATTTTCCGTTTATATTACCGATGGAAGATGTACACGTAAAACCACACTAATCCGGCTGAAACGTCGATATATGCAATAAAAACCGAACTTCTCCCCTTTTCAATATCTTACTCAGTATTTTAACGAGAAACAAATAGATGATTGAAAATTAAGTATTTAAGGGTATTATCTAATCAATTATGTGTTTGCATCATTTTTATCGTATATATAATGAATTAATATGCATAGACTGAAAATTCACAAAAACGTGGAAAACGGCAAAGTATTGCCTAATTAGTGATATTTTGTTTAAATCACATAAAGGAAAAAAGGATGATAAACGTCAAAATACTGCTAAATTCGATGATTTTTCGTACGAAACAAAATGCAAGAAAACTTGCTTAAATTGCAATATTATGCGAAATTCTGAGATTTGAAGACCAAATCACATATCGTTATACTACATGAAATTGTATCGAAATATTGGTAAAAATTAATATATTTACGTAATATCAAACTACATGAAAAACGTGAAAAAAGTCACTATTTAACCATATTTGAGGATTTTAACTTCAAATCATAGAGCGAGGTTTCGTATTATTTAGATCCAAGAAAAGACATATGACAATGTTGTTTCCAATACAAATGATAAAAAAACAATGTGTTTTCATTAGAATTAACTAAAATGTTCTTGATTTTCCGTTTATATTACCGATGGAAGATGTACACGTAAAACCGCACTAATCCGGCTGAAACGTCGATATATGCATTAAAAACCGAACTTCTCCCTTTTTCAATATCTTACTCAGTATTTAAACGAGAAACAATTAGTTTATTGAAAATGAAGTATTTAAGGTTATTATCTAGTCAATTATGTGTTTGCATCATTTTTATCGTATATTTAATGAATTAATAACAATCAACTGAAAATTCACAAAAACGTGGAAAAACGGCAAAATATTGCCTAATTCGATGATATTTTGTTTAAATCACATAAAGGAATAGGGGATGATAAACGTCAAAATACTGCTAAATACGAGGATTTTTCGTACGAAACTAATTGCAAGAAAACTTGCTTAAAATGCAATATTATGCGAAATTCTGAGATTTGAAGGCCAAATCACATATCGTGATACTACATGAAATAGTATCGAAATATTGGTAAAAATTAATATATTTACGTAATATCAAACTACATGAAAAACGTGAAAAAAATCACTATTTAACCATATTTGAGGATTTTAACTTCAAATCATAGACCAAGGTTTCGTATTATTTAGATCCAAGAAAAGACATATGACAATGTTGTTTCCAATACAAATGATAAATATCAATGTGTTTTCATTAGAATTAACTAAAATGTTCCTGATTTTCCGTTTATATTACCGATGGAAGATGTACACGAAAACATCTCTATTCCGGCTGAAACGTCGATATATGCAATAAAAACCGAACTTCTCCCCTTTTCAATATCTTACTCAGTATTTTAACGTGAAACAATTAGTTGATTAAAAATGAAGTATTTAAGGGTATTATCTAATCAATGATGTCTTTGCATAATTTCTATCGTATATATAATGAATTAATACCCATAAACTGAGAATTCACAAAAACGTGGAAAAACGGCAAAATATTGCCTAATTCGATGATATTTTGTTTAAATCACATAAAGGAAAAAAGGATGATAAACGTCAAAATATTGCTAAATTCGATGATTTTTCGTACGAAACAAAATGCAAGAAAACTTGCTTGAAATGCAATATTATGCGAAATTCTGAGATTTCAAGGCCAAATCACATATCGTAATACTACATGAAATAGTATCGAAATATTGGTAAAAATGAATATATTATCGTAATGTCAAACTACATGAAAAACGTTAAAAAAGTCACTATTTAACCATATTTGTTGATTTTAACTTCAAATTATAGAGCAAGGTTTCGTATTATTTAGATCCAAGAAAAGACATATGACAATGTAGTTTCCAATACAAATGATAAAAAACAATGTGTTTTCATTAGAATTAACTAAAAGGTTCTTGATTTTCCGTTTATATTACCGATGGAAGATGTACACGTAAAACCACACTAATCCGGCTGAAACGTCGATATATGCAATAAAAACCGAACTTCTCCCCTTTTCAATATCTTACTCAGTATTTTAACGAGAAACAATTAGTTGATTAAAAATGAAGTATTTAAGGGTATTATCTAATCAATTATGTCTTTGCATAATTTCTATCGTATATATAATGAATTAATACCCATAAACTGAGAATTCACAAAAACGAGGAAAAACGGCAAAATATTGCCTAATTCGATGATATTTTGTTTAAATCACATAAAAGGAAAAGGGGATGATAAACGTCAAAATATTGCTAAATTCGATGATTTTTCGTACGAAACAAAATGCAAGAAAACTTGCTTGAAATGCAATATTATGCGAAATTCTGAGATTTCAAGGCCAAATCACATATCGTAATACTACATGAAATAGTATCGAAATATTGGTAAAAATGAATATATTATCGTAATGTCAAACTACATGAAAAACGTTAAAAAAGTCACTATTTAACCATATTTGTTGATTTTAACTTCAAATTATAGAGCGAGGTTTCGTATTATTTAGATCCAAGAAAAGACATATGACAATGTAGTTTCCAATACAAATGATAAAAAACAATGTGTTTTCATTAGAATTAACTAAAAGGTTCTTGATTTTCCGTTTATATTACCGATGGAAGATGTACACGTAAAACCACACTAATCCGGCTGAAACGTCGATATATGCAATAAAAACCGAACTTCTCCCCTTTTCAATATCTTACTCAGTATTTTAACGAGAAACAATTAGTTGATTAAAAATGAAGTATTTAAGGGTATTATCTAATCAATTATGTCTTTGCATAATTTCTATCGTATATATAATGAATTAATACCCATAAACTGAGAATTCACAAAAACGAGGAAAAACGGCAAAATATTGCCTAATTCGATGATATTTTGTTTAAATCACATAAAAGGAAAAGGGGATGATAAACGTCAAAATATTGCTAAATTCGATGATTTTTCGTACGAAACAAAATGCAAGAAAACTTGCTTGAAATGCAATATTATGCGAAATTCTGAGATTTCAAGGCCAAATCACATATCGTAATACTACATGAAATAGTATCGAAATATTGGTAAAAATGAATATATTATCGTAATGTCAAACTACATGAAAAACGTTAAAAAAGTCACTATTTAACCATATTTGTTGATTTTAACTTCAAATTATAGAGCGAGGTTTCGTATTATTTAGATCCAAGAAAAGACATATGACAATGTAGTTTCCAATACAAATGATAAAAAACAATGTGTTTTCATTAGAATTAACTAAAAGGTTCTTGATTTTCCGTTTATATTACCGATGGAAGATGTACACGTAAAACCACACTAATCCGGCTGAAACGTCGATATATGCAATAAAAACCGAACTTCTCCCCTTTTCAATATCTTACTCAGTATTTTAACGAGAAACAAATAGATGATTGAAAATTAAGTATTTAAGGGTATTATCTAATCAATTATGTGTTTGCATCATTTTTATCGTATATATAATGAATTAATATGCATAGACTGAAAATTCACAAAAACGTGGAAAACGGCAAAGTATTGCCTAATTAGTGATATTTTGTTTAAATCACATAAAGGAAAAAAGGATGATAAACGTCAAAATACTGCTAAATTCGATGATTTTTCGTACGAAACAAAATGCAAGAAAACTTGCTTAAATTGCAATATTATGCGAAATTCTGAGATTTGAAGACCAAATCACATATCGTTATACTACATGAAATTGTATCGAAATATTGGTAAAAATTAATATATTTACGTAATATCAAACTACATGAAAAACGTGAAAAAAGTCACTATTTAACCATATTTGAGGATTTTAACTTCAAATCATAGAGCGAGGTTTCGTATTATTTAGATCCAAGAAAAGACATATGACAATGTTGTTTCCAATACAAATGATAAAAATCAATGTGTTTTCATTAGAATTAACTAAAATGTTCCTGATTTTCCGTTTATATTACCGATGGAAGATGTACACGAAAACATCTCTATTCCGGCTGGAACGTCGATATATGCAATAAAAACCGAACTTCTCCCCTTTTCAATATCTTACTCAGTATTTCAACGAGAAACAATTAGTTGATTGAAAATGAAGTATTTAAGGTTATTATCTAATCAATTATGTCTTTGCATAATTTCTATCGTATATATAATGAATTAATACCCATAAACTGAGAATTCACAAAAACGTGGAAAAACGGCAAAATATTGCCTATTTCGATGATATTTTGTTTAAATCACATAAAGGAAAAAAGGATGATAAACGTCAAAATATTGCTAAATTCGATGATTTTTCGTACGAAACAAAATGCAAGAAAACTTGCTTGAAATGCAATATTATGCGAAATTCTGAGATTTGAAGGCCAAATCACATATCGTTATACTACATGAAATAGTATCGAAATATTGGTAAAAATGAATATATTTACGTAATATCAAACTACATGAAAAACGTTAAAAAAGTCACTATATAACCATATTTGAGGATTTTAACTTCAAATCATAGAGCGAGGTTTCGTATTATTTAGATCCAAGAAAAGACATATGACAATGTTGTTTCCAATACAAATGATAAAAATCAATGTGTTTTCATTAGAATTAAATAAAATGTTCCTGATTTTCCGTTTATATTACCGATGGAAGATGTATACGAAAACATCTCTATTCCGGCTGAAACGTCGATATATGCAATAAAAACCGAACTTCTCCCCTTTTCAATATCTTACTCAGTATTTTAACGAGAAACAATTAGTTGATTGAAAATGAAGTATTTAAGGGAAGTATTTAAATGAAGTATTAAAATGAAGTATTTAAATGAAGTATTTAAATGAAGTATTTAAAGTATTTAATTTAATCTAATCAATTATGTCTTTGCATAATTTCTATCGTATATATAATGAATTAATACCCATAAACTGAGAATTCACAAAAACGTGGAAAAACGGCAAAATATTGCCTAATTCGATGATATTTTGTTTAAATCACATAAAGGAAAAAAGGATGATAAACGTCAAAATATTGCTAAATTCGATGATTTTTCGTACGAAACAAAATGCAAGAAAACTTGCTTGAAATGCAATATTATGCGAAATTCTGAGATTTGAAGGCCAAATCACATATCGTTATACTACATGAAATAGTATCGAAATATTGGTAAAAATGAATATATTTACGTAATATCAAACTACATGAAAAACGTTAAAAAAGTCACTATATAACCATATTTGTTGATTTTAACTTCAAATCATAGAGCGAGGTTTCGTATTATTTAGATCCAAGAAAAGATATATGACAATGTTGTTTCCAATACAAATGACAAAAATCAATGTGTTTTCATTAGAATTAACTAAAATGTTCCTGATTTTCCGTTTATATTACCGATGGATGATGTACACGAAAACATCTCTATTCCGGCTGAAACGTCGATATATGCAATAAAACCCGAACTTCTCCCCTTTTCAATATCTTACTCAGTATTTTAACGAGAAACAATTAGTTGATTGAAAATGAAGTATTTAAGGGTATTATCTAATCAATTATGTCTTTGCATAATTTCTATCGTATATATAATGAATTAATACCCATAAACTGAGAGTTCACAAAAACGTGGAAAAACGGCAAAATATTGCCTAATTCGATGATATTTTGTTTAAATCACATAAAGGAAAAAAGGATGATAAACGTCAAAATATTGCTAAATTCGATGATTTTTCGTACGAAACAAAATGCAAGAAAACTTGCTTGAAATGCAATATTATGCGAAATTCTGAGATTTCAAGGCCAAATCACATATCGAAATACTACATGAAATAGTATCGAAATATTGGTAAAAATGAATATATTATCGTAATGTCAAACTACATGAAAAACGTTAAAAAAGTCACTATTTAACCATATTTGTTGATTTTAACTTCAAATTTTAGAGCGAGGTTTCGTATTATTTAGATCCAAGAAAAGACATATGACAATGTAGTTTCCAATACAAATGATAAAAAACAATGTGTTTTCATTAGAATTAACTAAAAGGTTCTTGATTTTCCGTTTATATTACCGATGGAAGATGTACACGTAAAACCACACTAATCCGGCTGAAACGTCGATATATGCAATAAAAACCGAACTTCTCCCCTTTTCAATATCTTACTCAGTATTTTAACGAGAAACAAATAGATGATTGAAAATGAAGTATTTAAGGGTATTATCTAATCAATTATGTGTTTGCATCATTTTTATCGTATATATAATGAATTAATATGCATAGACTGAAAATTCACAAAAACGTGGAAAACGGCAAAGTATTGCCTAATTCGATGATATTTTGTTTAAATCACATAAAGGAAAAAAGGATGATAAACGTCAAAATACTGCTAAATTCGATGATTTTTCGTACGAAACAAAATGCAAGAAAACTTGCTTAAAATGCAATATTATGCGAAATTCTGAGATTTGAAGGCCAAATCACATATCGTTATACTACATGAAATAGTATCGAAATATTGGTAAAAATTAATATATTTACGTAATATCAAACTACATGAAAAACGTGAAAAAAGTCACTATTTAACCATATTTGAGGATTTTAACTTCAAATCATAGAGCGAGGTTTCGTATTATTTAGATCCAAGAAAAGACATATGACAATGTTGTTTCCAATACAAATGATAAAAAAACAATGTGTTTTCATTAGAATTAACTAAAATGTTCTTGATTTTCCGTTTATATTACCGATGGAAGATGTACACGTAAAACCGCACTAATCCGGCTGAAACGTCGATATATGCATTAAAAACCGAACTTCTCCCTTTTTCAATATCTTACTCAGTATTTAAACGAGAAACAATTAGTTTATTGAAAATGAAGTATTTAAGGTTATTATCTAGTCAATTATGTGTTTGCATCATTTTTATCGTATATTTAATGAATTAATAACAATCAACTGAAAATTCACAAAAACGTGGAAAAACGGCAAAATATTGCCTAATTCGATGATATTTTGTTTAAATCACATAAAGGAATAGGGGATGATAAACGTCAAAATACTGCTAAATACGAGGATTTTTCGTACGAAACTAATTGCAAGAAAACTTGCTTAAAATGCAATATTATGCGAAATTCTGAGATTTGAAGGCCAAATCACATATCGTGATACTACATGAAATAGTATCGAAATATTGGTAAAAATTAATATATTTACGTAATATCAAACTACATGAAAAACGTGAAAAAAATCACTATTTAACCATATTTGAGGATTTTAACTTCAAATCACAGAGCAAGGTTTCGTATTATTTAGATCCAAGAAAAGACATATGACAATGTTGTTTCCAATACAAATGATAAATATCAATGTGTTTTCATTAGAATTAACTAAAATGTTCCTGATTTTCCGTTTATATTACCGATGGAAGATGTACACGAAAACATCTCTATTCCGGCTGAAACGTCGATATATGCAATAAAAACCGAACTTCTCCCCTTTTCAATATCTTACTCAGTATTTTAACGTGAAACAATTAGTTGATTAAAAATGAAGTATTTAAGGGTATTATCTAATCAATGATGTCTTTGCATAATTTCTATCGTATATATAATGAATTAATACCCATAAACTGAGAATTCACAAAAACGTGGAAAAACGGCAAAATATTGCCTAATTCGATGATATTTTGTTTAAATCACATAAAGGAAAAAAGGATGATAAACGTCAAAATATTGCTAAATTCGATGATTTTTCGTACGAAACAAAATGCAAGAAAACTTGCTTGAAATGCAATATTATGCGAAATTCTGAGATTTCAAGGCCAAATCACATATCGTAATACTACATGAAATAGTATCGAAATATTGGTAAAAATGAATATATTATCGTAATGTCAAACTACATGAAAAACGTTAAAAAAGTCACTATTTAACCATATTTGTTGATTTTAACTTCAAATTATAGAGCAAGGTTTCGTATTATTTAGATCCAAGAAAAGACATATGACAATGTAGTTTCCAATACAAATGATAAAAAACAATGTGTTTTCATTAGAATTAACTAAAAGGTTCTTGATTTTCCGTTTATATTACCGATGGAAGATGTACACGTAAAACCACACTAATCCGGCTGAAACGTCGATATATGCAATAAAAACCGAACTTCTCCCCTTTTCAATATCTTACTCAGTATTTTAACGAGAAACAATTAGTTGATTAAAAATGAAGTATTTAAGGGTATTATCTAATCAATTATGTCTTTGCATAATTTCTATCGTATATATAATGAATTAATACCCATAAACTGAGAATTCACAAAAACGAGGAAAAACGGCAAAATATTGCCTAATTCGATGATATTTTGTTTAAATCACATAAAAGGAAAAGGGGATGATAAACGTCAAAATATTGCTAAATTCGATGATTTTTCGTACGAAACAAAATGCAAGAAAACTTGCTTGAAATGCAATATTATGCGAAATTCTGAGATTTCAAGGCCAAATCACATATCGTAATACTACATGAAATAGTATCGAAATATTGGTAAAAATGAATATATTATCGTAATGTCAAACTACATGAAAAACGTTAAAAAAGTCACTATTTAACCATATTTGTTGATTTTAACTTCAAATTATAGAGCGAGGTTTCGTATTATTTAGATCCAAGAAAAGACATATGACAATGTAGTTTCCAATACAAATGATAAAAAACAATGTGTTTTCATTAGAATTAACTAAAAGGTTCTTGATTTTCCGTTTATATTACCGATGGAAGATGTACACGTAAAACCACACTAATCCGGCTGAAACGTCGATATATGCAATAAAAACCGAACTTCTCCCCTTTTCAATATCTTACTCAGTATTTTAACGAGAAACAAATAGATGATTGAAAATGAAGTATTTAAGGGTATTATCTAATCAATTATGTGTTTGCATCATTTTTATCGTATATATAATGAATTAATATGCATAGACTGAAAATTCACAAAAACGTGGAAAACGGCAAAGTATTGCCTAATTAGTGATATTTTGTTTAAATCACATAAAGGAAAAAAGGATGATAAACGTCAAAATACTGCTAAATTCGATGATTTTTCGTACGAAACAAAATGCAAGAAAACTTGCTTAAATTGCAATATTATGCGAAATTCTGAGATTTGAAGACCAAATCACATATCGTTATACTACATGAAATTGTATCGAAATATTGGTAAAAATTAATATATTTACGTAATATCAAACTACATGAAAAACGTGAAAAAAGTCACTATTTAACCATATTTGAGAATTTTAACTTCAAATCATAGAGCGAGGTTTCGTATTATTTAGATCCAAGAAAAGACATATGACAATGTTGTTTCCAATACAAATGATAAAAATCAATGTGTTTTCATTAGAATTAAATAAAATGTTCCTGATTTTCCGTTTATATTACCGATGGAAGATGTACACGAAAACATCTCTATTCCGGCTGGAACGTCGATATATGCAATAAAAACCGAACTTCTCCCCTTTTCAATATCTTACTCAGTATTTCAACGAGAAACAATTAGTTGATTGAAAATGAAGTATTTAAGGTTATTATCTAATCAATTATGTCTTTGCATAATTTCTATCGTATATATAATGAATTAATACCCATAAACTGAGAATTCACAAAAACGTGGAAAAACGGCAAAATATTGCCTATTTCGATGATATTTTGTTTAAATCACATAAAGGAAAAAAGGATGATAAACGTCAAAATATTGCTAAATTCGATGATTTTTCGTACGAAACAAAATGCAAGAAAACTTGCTTGAAATGCAATATTATGCGAAATTCTGAGATTTGAAGGCCAAATCACATATCGTTATACTACATGAAATAGTATCGAAATATTGGTAAAAATGAATATATTTACGTAATATCAAACTACATGAAAAACGTTAAAAAAGTCACTATATAACTATATTTGAGGATTTTAACTTCAAATCATAGAGCGAGGTTTCGTATTATTTAGATCCAAGAAAAGACATATGACAATGTTGTTTCCAATACAAATGATAAAAATCAATGTGTTTTCATTAGAATTAAATAAAATGTTCCTGATTTTCCGTTTATATTACCGATGGAAGATGTATACGAAAACATCTCTATTCCGGCTGAAACGTCGATATATGCAATAAAAACCGAACTTCTCCCCTTTTCAATATCTTACTCAGTATTTTAACGAGAAACAATTAGTTGATTGAAAATGAAGTATTTAAGGGAAGTATTTAAATGAAGTATTAAAATGAAGTATTTAAATGAAGTATTTAAATGAAGTATTTAAAGTATTTAATTTAATCTAATCAATTATGTCTTTGCATAATTTCTATCGTATATATAATGAATTAATACCCATAAACTGAGAATTCACAAAAACGTGGAAAAACGGCAAAATATTGCCTAATTCGATGATATTTTGTTTAAATCACATAAAGGAAAAAAGGATGATAAACGTCAAAATATTGCTAAATTCGATGATTTTTCGTACGAAACAAAATGCAAGAAAACTTGCTTGAAATGCAATATTATGCGAAATTCTGAGATTTGAAGGCCAAATCACATATCGTTATACTACATGAAATAGTATCGAAATATTGGTAAAAATGAATATATTTACGTAATATCAAACTACATGAAAAACGTTAAAAAAGTCACTATATAACCATATTTAAGGATTTTAACTTCAAATCATAGAGCAAGGTTTCGTATTATTTAGATCCAAGAAAAGACATATGACAATGTTGTTTCCAATACAAATGATAAAAAACAATGTGTTTTCATTAGAATTAACTAAAAGGTTCTTGATTTTCCGTTTATATTACCGATGGAAGATGTACACGTAAAACCACACTAATCCGGCTGAAACGTCGATATATGCAATAAAAACCGAACTTCTCCCCTTTTCAATATCTTACTCAGTATTTTAACGAGAAACAATTAGTTGATTAAAAATGAAGTATTTAAGGGTATTATCTAATCAATTATGTCTTTGCATAATTTCTATCGTATATATAATGAATTAATACCCATAAACTGAGAATTCACAAAAACGAGGAAAAACGGCAAAATATTGCCTAATTCGATGATATTTTGTTTAAATCACATAAAAGGAAAAGGGGATGATAAACGTCAAAATATTGCTAAATTCGATGATTTTTCGTACGAAACAAAATGCAAGAAAACTTGCTTGAAATGCAATATTATGCGAAATTCTGAGATTTCAAGGCCAAATCACATATCGTAATACTACATGAAATAGTATCGAAATATTGGTAAAAATGAATATATTATCGTAATGTCAAACTACATGAAAAACGTTAAAAAAGTCACTATTTAACCATATTTGTTGATTTTAACTTCAAATTATAGAGCGAGGTTTCGTATTATTTAGATCCAAGAAAAGACATATGACAATGTAGTTTCCAATACAAATGATAAAAAACAATGTGTTTTCATTAGAATTAACTAAAAGGTTCTTGATTTTCCGTTTATATTACCGATGGAAGATGTACACGTAAAACCACACTAATCCGGCTGAAACGTCGATATATGCAATAAAAACCGAACTTCTCCCCTTTTCAATATCTTACTCAGTATTTTAACGAGAAACAAATAGATGATTGAAAATGAAGTATTTAAGGGTATTATCTAATCAATTATGTGTTTGCATCATTTTTATCGTATATATAATGAATTAATATGCATAGACTGAAAATTCACAAAAACGTGGAAAACGGCAAAGTATTGCCTAATTCGATGATATTTTGTTTAAATCACATAAAGGAAAAAAGGATGATAAACGTCAAAATACTGCTAAATTCGATGATTTTTCGTACGAAACAAAATGCAAGAAAACTTGCTTAAATTGCAATATTATGCGAAATTCTGAGATTTGAAGGCCAAATCACATATTGTTATACTACATGAAATAGTATCGAAATATTGGTAAAAATTAATATATTTACGTAATATCAAACTACATGAAAAACGTGAAAAAAGTCACTATTTAACCATATTTGAGGATTTTAACTTCAAATCATAGAGCGAGGTTTCGCATTATTTAGATCCAATAAAAGACATATGACAATGTTGTTTCCAATACAAATGATAAAAATCAATGTGTTTTCATTAGAATTAACTAAAATGTTCATGATTTTCCGTTTATATTACCGATGGAAGATGTACACGAAAACATCTCTATTCCGGCTGGAACGTCGATATATGCAATAAAAACCGAACTTCTCCCCTTTTCAATATCTTACTCAGTATTTCAACGAGAAACAATTAGTTGATTGAAAATGAAGTATTTAAGGTTATTATCTAATCAATTATGTCTTTGCATAATTTCTATCGTATATATAATGAATCAATACCCATAAACTGAGAATTCACAAAAACGTGGAAAAACGGCAAAATATTGCCTAATTCGATGATATTTTGTTTAAATCACATAAAGGAAAAAAGGATGATAAACGTCAAAATATTGCTAAATTCGATGATTTTTCGTACGAAACAAAATGCAAGAAAACTTGCTTGAAATGCAATATTATGCTAAATTCTGAGATTTGAAGGCCAAATCACATATCGTTATACTACATGAAATAGTATCGAAATATTGGTAAAAATGAATATATTTACGTAATATCAAACTACATGAAAAACGTTAAAAAAGTCACTATATAACCATATTTGAGGATTTTAACTTCAAATCATAGAGCGAGGTTTCGTATTATTTAGATCCAAGAAAAGACATATGACAATGTTGTTTCCAATACAAATGATAAAAATCAATGTGTTTTCATTAGAATTAAATAAAATGTTCCTGATTTTCCGTTTATATTACCGATGGAAGATGTATACGAAAACATCTCTATTCCGGCTGAAACGTCGATATATGCAATAAAAACCGAACTTCTCCCCTTTTCAATATCTTACTCAGTATTTTAACGAGAACAATTAGTTGATTGAAAATGAAGTATTTAAGGGAAGTATTTAAATGAAGTATTAAAATGAAGTATTTAAATGAAGTATTTAAATGAAGTATTTAAAGTATTTAATTTAATCTAATCAATTATGTCTTTGCATAATTTCTATCGTATATATAATGAATTAATACCCATAAACTGAGAATTCACAAAAACGTGGAAAAACGGCAAAATATTGCCTAATTCGATGATATTTTGTTTAAATCACATAAAGGAAAAAAGGATGATAAACGTCAAAATATTGCTAAATTCGATGATTTTTCGTACGAAACAAAATGCAAGAAAACTTGCTTGAAATGCAATATTATGCGAAATTCTGAGATTTGAAGGCCAAATCACATATCGTTATACTACATGAAATTGTATCGAAATATTGGTAAAAATGAAAATATTTACGTAATATCAAACTACATGAAAAACGTTAAAAAAGTCACTATATATATATATTTGAGGATTTTAACTTCAAATCATAAAGCGAGGTTTCGTATTATTTAGATCCAAGAAAAGACATATGACAATGTTGTTTCCAATACAAATGATAAAAAAACAATGTGTTTTCATTAGAATTAACTAAAATGTTCTTGATTTTCCGTTTATATTACCGATGGAAGATGTACACGTAAAACCGCACTAATCCGGCTGAAACGTCGATATATGCATTAAAAACCGAACTTCTCCCTTTTTCAATATCTTACTCAGTATTTAAACGAGAAACAATTAGTTTATTAAAAATGAAGTATTTAAGGTTATTATCTAGTCAATTATGTGTTTGCATCATTTTTATCGTATATTTAATGAATTAATAACAATCAACTGAAAATTCACAAAAACGTGGAAAAACGGCAAAATATTGCCTAATTCGATGATATTTTGTTTAAATCACATAAAGGAATAGGGGATGATAAACGTCAAAATACTGCTAAATACGAGGATTTTTCGTACGAAACTAATTGCAAGAAAACTTGCTTAAAATGCAATATTATGCGAAATTCTGAGATTTGAAGGCCAAATCACATATCGTGATACTACATGAAATAGTATCGAAATATTGGTAAAAATTAATATATTTACGTAATATCAAACTACATGAAAAACGTGAAAAAAATCACTATTTAACCATATTTGAGGATTTTAACTTCAAATCATAGAGCAAGGTTTCGTATTATTTAGATCCAAGAAAAGACATATGACAATGTTGTTTCCAATACAAATGATAAATATCAATGTGTTTTCATTAGAATTAACTAAAATGTTCCTGATTTTCCGTTTATATTACCGATGGAAGATGTACACGAAAACATCTCTATTCCGGCTGAAACGTCGATATATGCAATAAAAACCGAACTTCTCCCCTTTTCAATATCTTACTCAGTATTTTAACGAGAAACAATTAGTTGATTAAAAATGAAGTATTTAAGGGTATTATCTAATCAATGATGTCTTTGCATAATTTCTATCGTATATATAATGAATTAATACCCATAAACTGAGAATTCACAAAAACGTGGAAAAACGGCAAAATATTGCCTAATTCGATGATATTTTGTTTAAATCACATAAAGGAAAAAAGGATGATAAACGTCAAAATATTGCTAAATTCGATGATTTTTCGTACGAAACAAAATGCAAGAAAACTTGCTTGAAATGCAATATTATGCGAAATTCTGAGATTTCAAGGCCAAATCACATATCGTAATACTACATGAAATAGTATCGAAATATTGGTAAAAATGAATATATTATCGTAATGTCAAACTACATGAAAAACGTTAAAAAAGTCACTATTTAACCATATTTGAGGATTTTAACTTCAAATCATAGAGCGAGGTTTCATATTATTTAGATCCAAGAAAAGACATATGACAATGTTGTTTCCAATACAAATGATAAAAATCAATGTGTTTTCATTAGAATTAACTAAAATGTTCCTGATTTTCCGTTTATATTACCGATGGAAGATGTAAACGAAAACATCTCTATTCCAGCTGAAACGTCGATATATGCAATAAAAACAGAACTTCTCCCCTTTTCAATATCTTACTCAGTATTTTAACGAGAAACAAATAGTTGATTGAAAATGAAGTATTTAAGATTATTATCTAATCATTTATGTGTTTGTATCATTTTTATCGTATATTTAATGAATTAATAACAATCAACTGAAAATTCACAAAAACGTGGAAAAACGGCAAAATATTGCCTAATTCGATGATATTTTGTTTAAATCACATAAAGGAAAAGGGGATGATAAACGTCAAAATACTGCTAAATTCGATGATTTTTCGTACGAAACAAAATGCAAGAAAACTTGCTTAAAATGCAATATTATGCGAATTTCTGAGATTTGAAGGCCAAATCACATATCGTGATACTACATGAAATAGTATCGAAATATTGGTAAAAATGAATATATTTACGTAATATCAAACTACATGAAAAACGTGAAAAAGTCACTATTAAACCATATTTGAGGATTTTAACTTCAAATCCTAGACCGAGGTTTCGTACTATTTAGATCCAAGAAAAGACATATGACAATGTTGTTTCCAATACAAATGATAAAAATCAATGTGTTTTCATTAGAATTAACTAAAATGTTCCTGATTTTCCGTTTATATTACCGATGGAAGATGTACACGAAAACATCTCTATTCCGGCTGAAACGTCGATATATGCAATAAAAACAGAACTTCTCCCCTTTTCAATATCTTACTCAATATTTTAACGAGAAACAAATAGTTGATTGAAAATGAAGTATTTAAGGTTATTATCTAATCAATTATGTGTTTGCATCATTTTTATCGTATATATAATGAATTAATACCCATAAACTGAGAATTCACAAAAACGTGGAAAAACGGCAAAATATTGCCTAATTCGATGATATTTTGTTTAAATCACATAAAGGAAAAGGGGATGATAAACGTCAAAATATTGATAAATTCGATGATTTTTCGTACGAAACAAAATGCAAGAAAACTTGCTTAAAATGCAATATTATGCGAAATTCTGAGATTTGAAGGCCAAATCACATATCGTGATACTACATGAAATAGTATCGAAATATTGGTAAAAATGAATATATTTACGTAATATAAAACTACATGATTAACGTGAAAAAGTCACTATTTTACCTTATTTGAGGATTTTAACTGCAAATCATAGAGCGAGGTTTCGTATTATTTAGATCCAAGAAAAGACATATGACAATGTTGTTTATAATACAAATGATAAAAAAACAATGTGTTTTCATTAGAATTAACTAAAATGTTCCTGATTTTCCGTTTATATTACCGATGGAAGATGTACACGTAAAACCGCTCTAATCCGGCTGAAACGTCGATATATGCAATAAAAACCGAACTTCTCCCCTTTTCAATATCTTACTCAGTATTTAAACGAGAAACAAATAGTTGATTGAAAATGAAGTATTTAAGGTTATTATCTAATCAATTATGTGTTTCCATCATTTTTATTGTATATTTAATGAATTAATAACAATCAACTGAAAATTCACAAAAACGTGGAAAAACGGCAAAATATTGCCTAATTCGATGATATTTTGTTTAAATTATATAAAGGAAAAGAGGATGATAAATATCAAAATATTGCTAAATTCGATGTTTTTTCGTACGAAACAAGTTTTCTTGCATTTGCAAGAAAACTTGCTTAAAATGCAATATTATGCGAAATTCTGAGATTTGAAGGCCAAATCACATATCGTGATACTACATGAAATAGTATCGAAATATTGGTAAAAATTAATATATTTACGTAATATCAAACTACATGAAAAACGTGAAAAAAGTCATTATTTAACCATATTTGAGGATTTTAACTTCAAATCCTAGAGCGAGGTTTCGTAGTATTTAGATCCAAGAAAAGACATATGACAATGTTGTTTCCAATAAAAATGATAAAAATCAATGTGTTTTCATTAGAATTAACTAAAATGTTCTTGATTTTCCGTTTTTATTACCGATGGAAGATGTACACGTAAAACAGCACTAATCCGGCTGAAACGTCGATATATGCAATAATAACCGAACTTTTCCCCTTTTCAATATCTTACTCAGTATTTTAACGAGAAACAAATAGATGATTGAAAATGAAGTATTTAAGGTTATTATCTAATCAATTATGTGTTTGCATCATTTTTATCGTATATATAATGAATTAATATGCATAGACTGAAAATTCACAAAAACGTGGAAAAACGGCAACGTATTGCCTAATTCGATTATATTTTGTTTAAATCACATAAAAGAAAAGGAGATGATAAACGTCAAAATATTGCTAAATTCGATGATTTTTCGTACGAAACAAAATGGAAGAAAACTTGCTTAAAATGCAATATTATGCGAAATTCTGAGATTTAAAGGCAAAAGCACATACCGTTATGCTACATGAAATAGTATCGAAATATTGGTAAAAATGAATATATTTACGTAATATCAAATTACATGAAAAACGTGAAAAAAGTCACTATTTAACCATATTTGAGGATTTTAACTTTAAATCATAGAGCGAATTTTCGTACTATTTAGATCCAAGAAACGACATATGACAATGTTGTTTCCAATACAAATGATAAAAATCAATGTGTTTTCATTAGAATTAACTAAAATGTTCCTGATTTTCCATTTATATTACCGATGGAAGATGTACACGAAAACATCTCTATTCCGGCTGAAACGTCGAAATATGCAATAAAAACAGAACTTCTCCCCTTTTCAATATCTTACTCAGTATTTTAACGAGAAACAAATAGTTGATTGAAAATGAAGTATTTAAGGCTATTATCTAATCAATTAAGTGTTTGCATCATTTTTATCGTATATATAATGAATTAATACCCATAAACAGAGAATTCACAAAAACGTGGAAAAATGGCAAAATATTGCCTAATTCGATGATATTTTGTTTAAATCACATAAAGGAAAAGGGGATGATAAACGTCAAAATATTGCTAAATTCGATGATTTTTCGTACGAAACAAAATGCAAGAAAACTTGCTTAAAATGCAATATTATGCGAAATTCTGAGATTTGAAGGCCAAATCACATATCGTGATACTACATGAAATAGTATCGAAATATTGGTAAAAATGAATATATTTACGTAATATCAAACTACATGAAAAACGTGAAAAAAGTCACTATTTTACCATATTTGAGGATTTTAACTTCAAATCATAGAGCGAATTTTCTTACTATTTAGATCCAAGAAAAGACATATGACAATGTTGTTTCCAATACAAATGATAAAAATCAATGTGTTTTCATTAGAATTAACTAAAATGTTCCTGATTTTCCGTTTATATTACCGATGGAAGATGTACACGAAAACATCTCTATTCCGGCTGAAACGTCGATATATGCAATAAAAACCGAACTTCTCCCCTTTTAAATATCTTACTCAGTATTTTAACGAGAAACAATTAGTTGATTAAAAATGAAGTATTTAAGGGTATTATCTAATCAATTATGTCTTTGCATAATTTCTATCGTATATATAATGAATTAATACCCATAAACTGAGAATTCACAAAAACGTGGAAAAACGGCAAAATATTGCCTAATTCGATGATATTTTGTTTAAATCACATAAAAGGAAAAGGGGATGATAAACGTCAAAATATTGCTAAATTCGATGATTTTTCGTACGAAACAAAATGCAAGAAAACTTGCTTGAAATGCAATATTATGCGAAATTCTGAGATTTCAAGGCCAAATCACATATCGTAATACTACATGAAATAGTATCGAAATATTGGTAAAAATGAATATATTATCATAATGTCAAACTACATGAAAAACGTTAAAAAAGTCACTATTTAACCATATTTGTTGATTTTAACTTCAAATTATAGAGCGAGGTTTCGTATTATTTAGATCCAAGAAAAGACATATGACAATGTAGTTTCCAATACAAATGATAAAAAACAATGTGTTTTCATTAGAATTAACTAAAAGGTTCTTGATTTTCCGTTTATATTACCGATGGAAGATGTACACGTAAAACCACACTAATCCGGCTGAAACGTCGATATATGCAATAAAAACCGAACTTCTCCCCTTTTCAATATCTTACTCAGTATTTTAACGAGAAACAAATAGATGATTGAAAATGAAGTATTTAAGGGTATTATCTAATCAATTATGTGTTTGCATCATTTTTATCGTATATATAATGAATTAATATGCATAGACTGAAAATTCACAAAAACGTGGAAAACGACAAAGTATTGCCTAATTCGATGATATTTTGTTTAAATCACATAAAGGAAGAAAGGATGATAAACGTCAAAATACTGCTAAATTCGATGATTTTTCGTACGAAACAAAATGCAAGAAAACTTGCTTAAATTGCAATATTATGCGAAATTCTGAGATTTGAAGGCCAAATCACATATTGTTATACTACATGAAATAGTATCGAAATATTGGTAAAAATTAATATATTTACGTAATATCAAACTACATGAAAAACGTGAAAAAAGTCACTATTTAACCATATTTGAGGATTTTAACTTCAAATCATAGAGCGAGGTTTCGCATTATTTAGATCCAATAAAAGACATATGACAATGTTGTTTCCAATACAAATGATAAAAATCAATGTGTTTTCATTAGAATTAACTAAAATGTTCATGATTTTCCGTTTATATTACCGATGGAAGATGTACACGAAAACATCTCTATTCCGGCTGGAACGTCGATATATGCAATAAAAACCGAACTTCTCCCCTTTTCAATATCTTACTCAGTATTTCAACGAGAAACAATTAGTTGATTGAAAATGAAGTATTTAAGGTTATTATCTAATCAATTATGTCTTTGCATAATTTCTATCGTATATATAATGAATCAATACCCATAAACTGAGAATTCACAAAAACGTGGAAAAACGGCAAAATATTGCCTAATTCGATGATATTTTGTTTAAATCACATAAAGGAAAAAAGGATGATAAACGTCAAAATATTGCTAAATTCGATGATTTTTCGTACGAAACAAAATGCAAGAAAACTTGCTTGAAATGCAATATTATGCGAAATTCTGAGATTTGAAGGCCAAATCACATATCGTTATACTACATGAAATAGTATCGAAATATTGGTAAAAATGAATATATTTACGTAATATCAAACTACATGAAAAACGTTAAAAAAGTCACTATATAACCATATTTGAGGATTTTAACTTCAAATCATAGAGCGAGGTTTCGTATTATTTAGATCCAAGAAAAGACATATGACAATGTTGTTTCCAATACAAATGATAAAAATCAATGTGTTTTCATTAGAATTAAATAAAATGTTCTTGATTTTCCGTTTATATTACCGATGGAAGATGTACACGTAAAACCACACTAATCCGGCTGAAACGTCGATATATGCAATAAAAACCGAACTTCTCCCCTTTTCAATATCTTACTCAGTATTTTAACGAGAAACAAATAGATGATTGAAAATGAAGTATTTAAGGGTATTATCTAATCAATTATGTGTTTGCATCATTTTTATCGTATATATAATGAATTAATATGCATAGACTGAAAATTCACAAAAACGTGGAAAACGGCAAAGTATTGCCTAATTCGATGATATTTTGTTTAAATCACATAAAGGAAAAAAGGATGATAAACGTCAAAATACTGCTAAATTCGATGATTTTTCGTACGAAACAAAATGCAAGAAAACTTGCTTAAATTGCAATATTATGCGAAATTCTGAGATTTGAAGGCCAAATCACATATTGTTATACTACATGAAATAGTATCGAAATATTGGTAAAAATTAATATATTTACGTAATATCAAACTACATGAAAAACGTGAAAAAAGTCACTATTTAACCATATTTGAGGATTTTAACTTCAAATCATAGAGCGAGGTTTCGCATTATTTAGATCCAATAAAAGACATATGACAATGTTGTTTCCAATACAAATGATAAAAATCAATGTGTTTTCATTAGAATTAACTAAAATGTTCATGATTTTCCGTTTATATTACCGATGGAAGATGTACACGAAAACATCTCTATTCCGGCTGGAACGTCGATATATGCAATAAAAACCGAACTTCTCCCCTTTTCAATATCTTACTCAGTATTTCAACGAGAAACAATTAGTTGATTGAAAATGAAGTATTTAAGGTTATTATCTAATCAATTATGTCTTTGCATAATTTCTATCGTATATATAATGAATCAATACCCATAAACTGAGAATTCACAAAAACGTGGAAAAACGGCAAAATATTGCCTAATTCGATGATATTTTGTTTAAATCACATAAAGGAAAAAAGGATGATAAACGTCAAAATATTGCTAAATTCGATGATTTTTCGTACGAAACAAAATGCAAGAAAACTTGCTTGAAATGCAATATTATGCGAAATTCTGAGATTTGAAGGCCAAATCACATATCGTTATACTACATGAAATAGTATCGAAATATTGGTAAAAATGAATATATTTACGTAATATCAAACTACATGAAAAACGTTAAAAAAGTCACTATATAACCATATTTGAGGATTTTAACTTCAAATCATAGAGCGAGGTTTCGTATTATTTAGATCCAAGAAAAGACATATGACAATGTTGTTTCCAATACAAATGATAAAAATCAATGTGTTTTCATTAGAATTAAATAAAATGTTCCTGATTTTCCGTTTATATTACCGATGGAAGATGTATACGAAAACATCTCTATTCCGGCTGAAACGTCGATATATGCAATAAAAACCGAACTTCTCCCCTTTTCAATATCTTACTCAGTATTTTAACGAGAACAATTAGTTGATTGAAAATGAAGTATTTAAGGGAAGTATTTAAATGAAGTATTAAAATGAAGTATTTAAATGAAGTATTTAAATGAAGTATTTAAAGTATTTAATTTAATCTAATCAATTATGTCTTTGCATAATTTCTATCGTATATATAATGAATTAATACCCATAAACTGAGAATTCACAAAAACGTGGAAAAACGGCAAAATATTGCCTAATTCGATGATATTTTGTTTAAATCACATAAAGGAAAAAAAGGATGATAAACGTCAAAATATTGCTAAATTCGATGATTTTTCGTACGAAACAAAATGCAAGAAAACTTGCTTGAAATGCAATATTATGCGAAATTCTGAGATTTGAAGGCCAAATCACATATCGTTATACTACATGAAATTGTATCGAAATATTGGTAAAAATGAAAATATTTACGTAATATCAAACTACATGAAAAACGTTAAAAAAGTCACTATATATATATATTTGAGGATTTTAACTTCAAATCATAAAGCGAGGTTTCGTATTATTTAGATCCAAGAAAAGACATATGACAATGTTGTTTCCAATACAAATGATAAAAAAACAATGTGTTTTCATTAGAATTAACTAAAATGTTCTTGATTTTCCGTTTATATTACCGATGGAAGATGTACACGTAAAACCGCACTAATCCGGCTGAAACGTCGATATATGCATTAAAAACCGAACTTCTCCCTTTTTCAATATCTTACTCAGTATTTAAACGAGAAACAATTAGTTTATTGAAAATGAAGTATTTAAGGTTATTATCTAGTCAATTATGTGTTTGCATCATTTTTATCGTATATTTAATGAATTAATAACAATCAACTGAAAATTCACAAAAACGTGGAAAAACGGCAAAATATTGCCTAATTCGATGATATTTTGTTTAAATCACATAAAGGAATAGGGGATGATAAACGTCAAAATACTGCTAAATACGAGGATTTTTCGTACGAAACTAATTGCAAGAAAACTTGCTTAAAATGCAATATTATGCGAAATTCTGAGATTTGAAGGCCAAATCACATATCGTGATACTACATGAAATAGTATCGAAATATTGGTAAAAATTAATATATTTACGTAATATCAAACTACATGAAAAACGTGAAAAAAATCACTATTTAACCATATTTGAGGATTTTAACTTCAAATCATAGAGCAAGGTTTCGTATTATTTAGATCCAAGAAAAGACATATGACAATGTTGTTTCCAATACAAATGATAAATATCAATGTGTTTTCATTAGAATTAACTAAAATGTTCCTGATTTTCCGTTTATATTACCGATGGAAGATGTACACGAAAACATCTCTATTCCGGCTGAAACGTCGATATATGCAATAAAAACCGAACTTCTCCCCTTTTCAATATCTTACTCAGTATTTTAACGAGAAACAATTAGTTGATTAAAAATGAAGTATTTAAGGGTATTATCTAATCAATGATGTCTTTGCATAATTTCTATCGTATATATAATGAATTAATACCCATAAACTGAGAATTCACAAAAACGTGGAAAAACGGCAAAATATTGCCTAATTCGATGATATTTTGTTTAAATCACATAAAGGAAAAAAGGATGATAAACGTCAAAATATTGCTAAATTCGATGATTTTTCGTACGAAACAAAATGCAAGAAAACTTGCTTGAAATGCAATATTATGCGAAATTCTGAGATTTCAAGGCCAAATCACATATCGTAATACTACATGAAATAGTATCGAAATATTGGTAAAAATGAATATATTATCGTAATGTCAAACTACATGAAAAACGTTAAAAAAGTCACTATTTAACCATATTTGTTGATTTTAACTTCAAATTATAGAGCAAGGTTTCGTATTATTTAGATCCAAGAAAAGACATATGACAATGTAGTTTCCAATACAAATGATAAAAAACAATGTGTTTTCATTAGAATTAACTAAAAGGTTCTTGATTTTCCGTTTATATTACCGATGGAAGATGTACACGTAAAACCACACTAATCCGGCTGAAACGTCGATATATGCAATAAAAACCGAACTTCTCCCCTTTTCAATATCTTACTCAGTATTTTAACGAGAAACAATTAGTTGATTAAAAATGAAGTATTTAAGGGTATTATCTAATCAATTATGTCTTTGCATAATTTCTATCGTATATATAATGAATTAATACCCATAAACTGAGAATTCACAAAAACGAGGAAAAACGGCAAAATATTGCCTAATTCGATGATATTTTGTTTAAATCACATAAAAGGAAAAGGGGATGATAAACGTCAAAATATTGCTAAATTCGATGATTTTTCGTACGAAACAAAATGCAAGAAAACTTGCTTGAAATGCAATATTATGCGAAATTCTGAGATTTCAAGGCCAAATCACATATCGTAATACTACATGAAATAGTATCGAAATATTGGTAAAAATGAATATATTATCGTAATGTCAAACTACATGAAAAACGTTAAAAAAGTCACTATTTAACCATATTTGTTGATTTTAACTTCAAATTATAGAGCGAGGTTTCGTATTATTTAGATCCAAGAAAAGACATATGACAATGTAGTTTCCAATACAAATGATAAAAAACAATGTGTTTTCATTAGAATTAACTAAAAGGTTCTTGATTTTCCGTTTATATTACCGATGGAAGATGTACACGTAAAACCACACTAATCCGGCTGAAACGTCGATATATGCAATAAAAACCGAACTTCTCCCCTTTTCAATATCTTACTCAGTATTTTAACGAGAAACAAATAGATGATTGAAAATGAAGTATTTAAGGGTATTATCTAATCAATTATGTGTTTGCATCATTTTTATCGTATATATAATGAATTAATATGCATAGACTGAAAATTCACAAAAACGTGGAAAACGGCAAAGTATTGCCTAATTAGTGATATTTTGTTTAAATCACATAAAGGAAAAAAGGATGATAAACGTCAAAATACTGCTAAATTCGATGATTTTTCGTACGAAACAAAATGCAAGAAAACTTGCTTAAATTGCAATATTATGCGAAATTCTGAGATTTGAAGACCAAATCACATATCGTTATACTACATGAAATTGTATCGAAATATTGGTAAAAATTAATATATTTACGTAATATCAAACTACATGAAAAACGTGAAAAAAGTCACTATTTAACCATATTTGAGGATTTTAACTTCAAATCATAGAGCGAGGTTTCGTATTATTTAGATCCAAGAAAAGACATATGACAATGTTGTTTCCAATACAAATGATAAAAATCAATGTGTTTTCATTAGAATTAACTAAAATGTTCCTGATTTTCCGTTTATATTACCGATGGAAGATGTACACGAAAACATCTCTATTCCGGCTGGAACGTCGATATATGCAATAAAAACCGAACTTCTCCCCTTTTCAATATCTTACTCAGTATTTCAACGAGAAACAATTAGTTGATTGAAAATGAAGTATTTAAGGTTATTATCTAATCAATTATGTCTTTGCATAATTTCTATCGTATATATAATGAATTAATACCCATAAACTGAGAATTCACAAAAACGTGGAAAAACGGCAAAATATTGCCTATTTCGATGATATTTTGTTTAAATCACATAAAGGAAAAAAGGATGATAAACGTCAAAATATTGCTAAATTCGATGATTTTTCGTACGAAACAAAATGCAAGAAAACTTGCTTGAAATGCAATATTATGCGAAATTCTGAGATTTGAAGGCCAAATCACATATCGTTATACTACATGAAATAGTATCGAAATATTGGTAAAAATGAATATATTTACGTAATATCAAACTACATGAAAAACGTTAAAAAAGTCACTATATAACCATATTTGAGGATTTTAACTTCAAATCATAGAGCGAGGTTTCGTATTATTTAGATCCAAGAAAAGACATATGACAATGTTGTTTCCAATACAAATGATAAAAATCAATGTGTTTTCATTAGAATTAAATAAAATGTTCCTGATTTTCCGTTTATATTACCGATGGAAGATGTATACGAAAACATCTCTATTCCGGCTGAAACGTCGATATATGCAATAAAAACCGAACTTCTCCCCTTTTCAATATCTTACTCAGTATTTTAACGAGAAACAATTAGTTGATTGAAAATGAAGTATTTAAGGGAAGTATTTAAATGAAGTATTAAAATGAAGTATTTAAATGAAGTATTTAAATGAAGTATTTAAAGTATTTAATTTAATCTAATCAATTATGTCTTTGCATAATTTCTATCGTATATATAATGAATTAATACCCATAAACTGAGAATTCACAAAAACGTGGAAAAACGGCAAAATATTGCCTAATTCGATGATATTTTGTTTAAATCACATAAAGGAAAAAAGGATGATAAACGTCAAAATATTGCTAAATTCGATGATTTTTCGTACGAAACAAAATGCAAGAAAACTTGCTTGAAATGCAATATTATGCGAAATTCTGAGATTTGAAGGCCAAATCACATATTGTTATACTACATGAAATAGTATCGAAATGTTGGTAAAAATGAATATATTTACGTAATATCAAACTACATGAAAAACGTTAAAAAAGTCACTATATAACCATATTTGAGGATTTTAACTTCAAATCATAAAACGAGGTTTCGTATTATTTAGGTCCAAGAAAAGACATATGACAATGTTGTTTCCAATACAAATGATAAAAAAACAATGTGTTTTCATTAGAATTAACTAAAATGTTCTTGATTTTCCGTTTATATTACCGATGGAAGATGTACACGTAAAACGGCACTAATCCGGCTGAAACGTCGATATATGCATTAAAAACCGAACTTCTCACTTTTTCAATATCTTACTCAGTATTTAAACGAGAAACAATTAGTTTATTGAAAATGAAGTATTTAAGGTTATTATCTAGTCAATTATGTGTTTGCATCATTTTTATCGTATATTTAATGAATTAATAACAATCAACTGAAAATTCACAAAAACGTGGAAAAACGGCAAAATATTGCCTAATTCGATGATATTTTGTTTAAATCACATAAAGGAATAGGGGATGATAAACGTCAAAATACTGCTAAATACGAGGATTTTTCGTACGAAACTAATTGCAAGAAAACTTTCTTAAAATGCAATATTATGCGAAATTCTGAGATTTGAAGGCCAAATCACATATCGTGATACTACATGAAATAGTATCGAAATATTGGTAAAAATTAATATATTTACGTAATATCAAACTACATGAAAAACGTGAAAAAAGTCACTATTTAACCATATTTGAGGATTTTAACTTCAAATCATAGAGCGAGGTTTCGTATTATTTAGATCCAAGAAAAGACATATGACAATGTTGTTTCCAATACAAATGATAAAAATCAATGTGTTTTCATTAGAATTAACTAAAATGTTCCTGATTTTCCGTTTATATTACCGATGGAAGATGTACACGAAAACATCTCTATTCCGGCTGGAACGTCGATATATGCAATAAAAACCGAACTTCTCCCCTTTTCAATATCTTACTCAGTATTTCAACGAGAAACAATTAGTTGATTGAAAATGAAGTATTTAAGGTTATTATCTAATCAATTATGTCTTTGCATAATTTCTATCGTATATATAATGAATTAATACCCATAAACTGAGAATTCACAAAAACGTGGAAAAACGGCAAAATATTGCCTAATTCGATGATATTTTGTTTAAATCACATAAAGGAAAAAAGGATGATAAACGTCAAAATATTGCTAAATTCGATGATTTTTCGTACGAAACAAAATGCAAGAAAACTTGCTTGAAATGCAATATTATGCGAAATTCTGAGATTTGAAGGCCAAATCACATATCGTTATACTACATGAAATAGTATCGAAATATTGGTAAAAATGAATATATTTACGTAATATCAAACTACATGAAAAACGTTAAAAAAGTCACTATATAACCATATTTGAGGATTTTAACTTCAAATCATAGAGCGAGGTTTCGTATTATTTAGATCCAAGAAAAGACATATGACAATGTTGTTTCCAATACAAATGATAAAAATCAATGTGTTTTCATTAGAATTAAATAAAATGTTCCTGATTTTCCGTTTATATTACCGATGGAAGATGTATACGAAAACATCTCTATTCCGGCTGAAACGTCGATATATGCAATAAAAACCGAACTTCTCCCCTTTTCAATATCTTACTCAGTATTTTAACGAGAAACAATTAGTTGATTGAAAATGAAGTATTTAAGGGAAGTATTTAAATGAAGTATTAAAATGAAGTATTTAAATGAAGTATTTAAATGAAGTATTTAAAGTATTTAATTTAATCTAATCAATTATGTCTTTGCATAATTTCTATCGTATATATAATGAATTAATACCCATAAACTGAGAATTCACAAAAACGTGGAAAAACGGCAAAATATTGCCTAATTCGATGATATTTTGTTTAAATCACATAAAGGAAAAAAGGATGATAAACGTCAAAATATTTCTAAATTCGATGATTTTTCGTACGAAACAAAATGCAAGAAAACTTGCTTGAATTGCAATATTATGCGAAATTCTGAGATTTGAAGGCCAAATCACATATCGTTATACTACATGAAATAGTATCGAAATATTGGTAAAAATGAATATATTTACGTAATATCAAACTACATGAAAAACGTTAAAAAAGTCACTATATAACCATATTTGAGGATTTTAACTTCAAATCATAGAGCGAGGTTTCGTATTATTTAGATCCAAGAAAAGACATATGACAATGTTGTTTCCAATACAAATGATAAAAATCAATGTGTTTTCATTAGAATTAAATAAAATGTTCCTGATTTTCCGTTTATATTACCGATGGAAGATGTATACGAAAACATCTCTATTCCGGCTGAAAAGTCGATATATGCAATAAAAACCGAACTTCTCCCCTTTTCAATATCTTACTCAGTATTTTAACGAGAAACAATTAGTTGATTGAAAATGAAGTATTTAAGGGAAGTATTTAAATGAAGTATTAAAATGAAGTATTTAAATGAAGTATTTAAATGAAGTATTTAAATGAAGTATTTAAAGTATTTAATTTAATCTAATCAATTATGTCTTTGCATAATTTCTATCGTATATTTAATGAATTAATAACAATCAACTGAAAATTCACAAAAACGTGGAAAAACGGCAAAATATTGCCTAATTCGATGATATTTTGTTTAAATCACATAAAGGAAAAAAGGATGATAAACGTCAAAATATTGCTAAATTCGATGATTTTTCGTACGAAACAAAATGCAAGAAAACTTGCTTGAAATGCAATATTATGCGAAATTCTGAGATTTGAAGGCCAAATCACATATTGTTATACTACATGAAATAGTATCGAAATGTTGGTAAAAATGAATATATTTACGTAATATCAAACTACATGAAAAACGTTAAAAAAGTCACTATATAACCATATTTGAGGATTTTAACTTCAAATCATAAAACGAGGTTTCGTATTATTTAGGTCCAAGAAAAGACATATGACAATGTTGTTTCCAATACAAATGATAAAAAAACAATGTGTTTTCATTAGAATTAACTAAAATGTTCTTGATTTTCCGTTTATATTACCGATGGAAGATGTACACGTAAAACCGCACTAATCCGGCTGAAACGTCGATATATGCATTAAAAACCGAACTTCTCACTTTTTCAATATCTTACTCAGTATTTAAACGAGAAACAATTAGTTTTTTGAAAATGAAGTATTTAAGGTTATTATCTAGTCAATTATGTGTTTGCATCATTTTTATCGTATATTTAATGAATTAATAACAATCAACTGAAAATTCACAAAAACGTGGAAAAACGGCAAAATATTGCCTAATTCGATGATATTTTGTTTAAATCACATAAAGGAATAGGGGATGATAAACGTCAAAATACTGCTAAATACGAGGATTTTTCGTACGAAACTAATTGCAAGAAAACTTGCTTGAAATGCAATATTATGCGAAATTCTGAGATTTGAAGGCCAAATCACATATCGTTATACTACATGAAATAGTATCGAAATATTGGTAAAAATGAATATATTTACGTAATATCAAACTACATGAAAAACGTTAAAAAAGTCACTATATAACCATATTTGAGGATTTTAACTTCAAATCATAGAGCGAGGTTTCGTATTATTTAGATCCAAGAAAAGACATATGACAATGTTGTTTCCAATACAAATGATAAAAATCAATGTGTTTTCATTAGAATTAAATAAAATGTTCCTGATTTTCCGTTTATATTACCGATGGACGATGTATACGAAAACATCTCTATTCCGGCTGAAACGTCGATATATGCAATAAAAACCGAACTTCTCCCCTTTTCAATATCTTACTCAGTATTTTAACGAGAAACAATTAGTTGATTGAAAATGAAGTATTTAAGGGAAGTATTTAAATGAAGTATTAAAATGAAGTATTTAAATGAAGTATTTAAATGAAGTATTTAAAGTATTTAATTTAATCTAATCAATTATGTCTTTGCATAATTTCTATCGTATATATAATGAATTAATACCCATAAACTGAGAATTCACAAAAACGTGGAAAAACGGCAAAATATTGCCTAATTCGATGATATTTTGTTTAAATCACATAAAGGAAAAAAGGATGATAAACGTCAAAATATTGCTAAATTCGATGATTTTTCGTACGAAACAAAATGCAAGAAAACTTGCTTGAATTGCAATATTATGCGAAATTCTGAGATTTGAAGGCCAAATCACATATCGTTATACTACATGAAATAGTATCGAAATATTGGTAAAAATGAATATATTTACGTAATATCAAACTACATGAAAAACGTTAAAAAAGTCACTATATAACCATATTTGAGGATTTTAACTTCAAATCATAGAGCGAGGTTTCGTATTATTTAGATCCAAGAAAAGACATATGACAATGTTGTTTCCAATACAAATGATAAAAATCAATGTGTTTTCATTAGAATTAAATAAAATGTTCCTGATTTTCCGTTTATATTACCGATGGAAGATGTATACGAAAACATCGCTATTCCGGCTGAAACGTCGATATATGCAATAAAAACCGAACTTCTCCCCTTTTCAATATCTTACTCAGTATTTTAACGAGAAACAATTAGTTGATTGAAAATGAAGTATTTAAGGGAAGTATTTAAATGAAGTATTAAAATGAAGTATTTAAATGAAATATTTAAATGAAGTATTTAAATGAAGTATTTAAAGTATTTAATTTAATCTAATCAATTATGTCTTTGCATAATTTCTATCGTATATTTAATGAATTAATAACAATCAACTGAAAATTCACAAAAACGTGGAAAAACGGCAAAATATTGCCTAATTCGATGATATTTTGTTTAAATCACATAAAGGAATAGGGGATGATAAACGTCAAAATATTGCTAAATACGAGGATTTTTCGTACGAAACTAATTGCAAGAAAACTTGCTTAAAATGCAATATTATGCGAAACTCTGAGATTTGAAGGCCAAATCACATATCGTGATACTACATGAAATAGTATCGAAATATTGGTAAAAATGAATATATTTACGTAATATCAAACTACATGAAAAACGTGAAAAAAGTCACTATTTAACCATATTTGAGGATTTTAACTTCAAATCATAGAGCGAGGTTTCGTATTATTTAGATCCAAGAAAAGACATATGACAATGTTGTTTCCAATACAAATGATAAAAATCAATGTGTTTTCATTAGAATTAACTAAAATGTTCCTGATTTTCCGTTTATATTACCGATGGAAGATGTATACGAAAACATCTCTATTCCGGCTGAAACGTCGATATATGCAATAAAAACCGAACTTCTCCCCTTTTCAATATCTTACTCAGTATTTTAACGAGAAACAATTAGTTGATTGAAAATGAAGTATTTAAGGGAAGTATTTAAATGAAGTATTAAAATGAAGTATTTAAATGAAGTATTTAAATGAAGTATTTAAAGTATTTAATTTAATCTAATCAATTATGTCTTTGCATAATTTCTATCGTATATATAATGAATTAATACCCATAAACTGAGAATTCACAAAAACGTGGAAAAACGGCAAAATATTGCCTAATTCGATGATATTTTGTTTAAATCACATAAAGGAAAAAAGGATGATAAACGTCAAAATATTGCTAAATTCGATGATTTTTCGTACGAAACAAAATGCAAGAAAACTTGCTTGAAATGCAATATTATGCGAAATTCTGAGATTTGAAGGCCAAATCACATATTGTTATACTACATGAAATAGTATCGAAATGTTGGTAAAAATGAATATATTTACGTAATATCAAACTACATGAAAAACGTTAAAAAAGTCACTATATAACCATATTTGAGGATTTTAACTTCAAATCATAAAACGAGGTTTCGTATTATTTAGGTCCAAGAAAAGACATATGACAATGTTGTTTCCAATACAAATGATAAAAAAACAATGTGTTTTCATTAGAATTAACTAAAATGTTCTTGATTTTCCGTTTATATTACCGATGGAAGATGTACACGTAAAACGGCACTAATCCGGCTGAAACGTCGATATATGCATTAAAAACCGAACTTCTCACTTTTTCAATATCTTACTCAGTATTTAAACGAGAAACAATTAGTTTATTGAAAATGAAGTATTTAAGGTTATTATCTAGTCAATTATGTGTTTGCATCATTTTTATCGTATATTTAATGAATTAATAACAATCAACTGAAAATTCACAAAAACGTGGAAAAACGGCAAAATATTGCCTAATTCGATGATATTTTGTTTAAATCACATAAAGGAATAGGGGATGATAAACGTCAAAATACTGCTAAATACGAGGATTTTTCGTACGAAACTAATTGCAAGAAAACTTTCTTAAAATGCAATATTATGCGAAATTCTGAGATTTGAAGGCCAAATCACATATCGTGATACTACATGAAATAGTATCGAAATATTGGTAAAAATTAATATATTTACGTAATATCAAACTACATGAAAAACGTGAAAAAAGTCACTATTTAACCATATTTGAGGATTTTAACTTCAAATCATAGAGCGAGGTTTCGTATTATTTAGATCCAAGAAAAGACATATGACAATGTTGTTTCCAATACAAATGATAAAAATCAATGTGTTTTCATTAGAATTAACTAAAATGTTCCTGATTTTCCGTTTATATTACCGATGGAAGATGTACACGAAAACATCTCTATTCCGGCTGGAACGTCGATATATGCAATAAAAACCGAACTTCTCCCCTTTTCAATATCTTACTCAGTATTTCAACGAGAAACAATTAGTTGATTGAAAATGAAGTATTTAAGGTTATTATCTAATCAATTATGTCTTTGCATAATTTCTATCGTATATATAATGAATTAATACCCATAAACTGAGAATTCACAAAAACGTGGAAAAACGGCAAAATATTGCCTAATTCGATGATATTTTGTTTAAATCACATAAAGGAAAAAAGGATGATAAACGTCAAAATATTGCTAAATTCGATGATTTTTCGTACGAAACAAAATGCAAGAAAACTTGCTTGAAATGCAATATTATGCGAAATTCTGAGATTTGAAGGCCAAATCACATATCGTTATACTACATGAAATAGTATCGAAATATTGGTAAAAATGAATATATTTACGTAATATCAAACTACATGAAAAACGTTAAAAAAGTCACTATATAACCATATTTGAGGATTTTAACTTCAAATCATAGAGCGAGGTTTCGTATTATTTAGATCCAAGAAAAGACATATGACAATGTTGTTTCCAATACAAATGATAAAAATCAATGTGTTTTCATTAGAATTAAATAAAATGTTCCTGATTTTCCGTTTATATTACCGATGGAAGATGTATACGAAAACATCTCTATTCCGGCTGAAACGTCGATATATGCAATAAAAACCGAACTTCTCCCCTTTTCAATATCTTACTCAGTATTTTAACGAGAAACAATTAGTTGATTGAAAATGAAGTATTTAAGGGAAGTATTTAAATGAAGTATTAAAATGAAGTATTTAAATGAAGTATTTAAATGAAGTATTTAAAGTATTTAATTTAATCTAATCAATTATGTCTTTGCATAATTTCTATCGTATATATAATGAATTAATACCCATAAACTGAGAATTCACAAAAACGTGGAAAAACGGCAAAATATTGCCTAATTCGATGATATTTTGTTTAAATCACATAAAGGAAAAAAGGATGATAAACGTCAAAATATTTCTAAATTCGATGATTTTTCGTACGAAACAAAATGCAAGAAAACTTGCTTGAATTGCAATATTATGCGAAATTCTGAGATTTGAAGGCCAAATCACATATCGTTATACTACATGAAATAGTATCGAAATATTGGTAAAAATGAATATATTTACGTAATATCAAACTACATGAAAAACGTTAAAAAAGTCACTATATAACCATATTTGAGGATTTTAACTTCAAATCATAGAGCGAGGTTTCGTATTATTTAGATCCAAGAAAAGACATATGACAATGTTGTTTCCAATACAAATGATAAAAATCAATGTGTTTTCATTAGAATTAAATAAAATGTTCCTGATTTTCCGTTTATATTACCGATGGAAGATGTATACGAAAACATCTCTATTCCGGCTGAAAAGTCGATATATGCAATAAAAACCGAACTTCTCCCCTTTTCAATATCTTACTCAGTATTTTAACGAGAAACAATTAGTTGATTGAAAATGAAGTATTTAAGGGAAGTATTTAAATGAAGTATTAAAATGAAGTATTTAAATGAAGTATTTAAATGAAGTATTTAAATGAAGTATTTAAAGTATTTAATTTAATCTAATCAATTATGTCTTTGCATAATTTCTATCGTATATTTAATGAATTAATAACAATCAACTGAAAATTCACAAAAACGTGGAAAAACGGCAAAATATTGCCTAATTCGATGATATTTTGTTTAAATCACATAAAGGAAAAAAGGATGATAAACGTCAAAATATTGCTAAATTCGATGATTTTTCGTACGAAACAAAATGCAAGAAAACTTGCTTGAAATGCAATATTATGCGAAATTCTGAGATTTGAAGGCCAAATCACATATTGTTATACTACATGAAATAGTATCGAAATGTTGGTAAAAATGAATATATTTACGTAATATCAAACTACATGAAAAACGTTAAAAAAGTCACTATATAACCATATTTGAGGATTTTAACTTCAAATCATAAAACGAGGTTTCGTATTATTTAGGTCCAAGAAAAGACATATGACAATGTTGTTTCCAATACAAATGATAAAAAAACAATGTGTTTTCATTAGAATTAACTAAAATGTTCTTGATTTTCCGTTTATATTACCGATGGAAGATGTACACGTAAAACCGCACTAATCCGGCTGAAACGTCGATATATGCATTAAAAACCGAACTTCTCACTTTTTCAATATCTTACTCAGTATTTAAACGAGAAACAATTAGTTTTTTGAAAATGAAGTATTTAAGGTTATTATCTAGTCAATTATGTGTTTGCATCATTTTTATCGTATATTTAATGAATTAATAACAATCAACTGAAAATTCACAAAAACGTGGAAAAACGGCAAAATATTGCCTAATTCGATGATATTTTGTTTAAATCACATAAAGGAATAGGGGATGATAAACGTCAAAATACTGCTAAATACGAGGATTTTTCGTACGAAACTAATTGCAAGAAAACTTGCTTGAAATGCAATATTATGCGAAATTCTGAGATTTGAAGGCCAAATCACATATCGTTATACTACATGAAATAGTATCGAAATATTGGTAAAAATGAATATATTTACGTAATATCAAACTACATGAAAAACGTTAAAAAAGTCACTATATAACCATATTTGAGGATTTTAACTTCAAATCATAGAGCGAGGTTTCGTATTATTTAGATCCAAGAAAAGACATATGACAATGTTGTTTCCAATACAAATGATAAAAATCAATGTGTTTTCATTAGAATTAAATAAAATGTTCCTGATTTTCCGTTTATATTACCGATGGACGATGTATACGAAAACATCTCTATTCCGGCTGAAACGTCGATATATGCAATAAAAACCGAACTTCTCCCCTTTTCAATATCTTACTCAGTATTTTAACGAGAAACAATTAGTTGATTGAAAATGAAGTATTTAAGGGAAGTATTTAAATGAAGTATTAAAATGAAGTATTTAAATGAAGTATTTAAATGAAGTATTTAAAGTATTTAATTTAATCTAATCAATTATGTCTTTGCATAATTTCTATCGTATATATAATGAATTAATACCCATAAACTGAGAATTCACAAAAACGTGGAAAAACGGCAAAATATTGCCTAATTCGATGATATTTTGTTTAAATCACATAAAGGAAAAAAGGATGATAAACGTCAAAATATTGCTAAATTCGATGATTTTTCGTACGAAACAAAATGCAAGAAAACTTGCTTGAATTGCAATATTATGCGAAATTCTGAGATTTGAAGGCCAAATCACATATCGTTATACTACATGAAATAGTATCGAAATATTGGTAAAAATGAATATATTTACGTAATATCAAACTACATGAAAAACGTTAAAAAAGTCACTATATAACCATATTTGAGGATTTTAACTTCAAATCATAGAGCGAGGTTTCGTATTATTTAGATCCAAGAAAAGACATATGACAATGTTGTTTCCAATACAAATGATAAAAATCAATGTGTTTTCATTAGAATTAAATAAAATGTTCCTGATTTTCCGTTTATATTACCGATGGAAGATGTATACGAAAACATCGCTATTCCGGCTGAAACGTCGATATATGCAATAAAAACCGAACTTCTCCCCTTTTCAATATCTTACTCAGTATTTTAACGAGAAACAATTAGTTGATTGAAAATGAAGTATTTAAGGGAAGTATTTAAATGAAGTATTAAAATGAAGTATTTAAATGAAATATTTAAATGAAGTATTTAAATGAAGTATTTAAAGTATTTAATTTAATCTAATCAATTATGTCTTTGCATAATTTCTATCGTATATTTAATGAATTAATAACAATCAACTGAAAATTCACAAAAACGTGGAAAAACGGCAAAATATTGCCTAATTCGATGATATTTTGTTTAAATCACATAAAGGAATAGGGGATGATAAACGTCAAAATATTGCTAAATACGAGGATTTTTCGTACGAAACTAATTGCAAGAAAACTTGCTTAAAATGCAATATTATGCGAAACTCTGAGATTTGAAGGCCAAATCACATATCGTGATACTACATGAAATAGTATCGAAATATTGGTAAAAATGAATATATTTACGTAATATCAAACTACATGAAAAACGTGAAAAAAGTCACTATTTAACCATATTTGAGGATTTTAACTTCAAATCATAGAGCGAGGTTTCGTATTATTTAGATCCAAGAAAAGACATATGACAATGTTGTTTCCAATACAAATGATAAAAATCAATGTGTTTTCATTAGAATTAACTAAAATGTTCCTGATTTTCCGTTTATATTACCGATGGAAGATGTACACGAAAACATCTCTATTCCGGCTGGAACGTCGATATATGCAATAAAAACCAAACTTCTCCCCTTTTCAATATCTTACTCAGTATTTCAACGAGAAACAATTAGTTGATTGAAAATGAAGTTTTTAAGGTTATTATCTAATCAATTATGTCTTTGCATAATTTCTATCGTATATATAATGAATTAATACCCATAAACTGAGAATTCACAAAAACGTGGAAAAACGGCAAAATATTGCCTAATTCGATGATATTTTGTTTAAATCACATAAAGGAAAAAAGGATGATAAACGTCAAAATATTGCTAAATTCGATGATTTTTCGTACGAAACAAAATGCAAGAAAACTTGCTTGAAATGCAATATTATGCGAAATTCTGAGATTTGAAGGCCAAATCACATATTGTTATACTACATGAAATAGTATCGAAATGTTGGTAAAAATGAATATATTTACGTAATATCAAACTACATGAAAAACGTTAAAAAAGTCACTATATAACCATATTTGAGGATTTTAACTTCAAATCATAAAACGAGGTTTCGTATTATTTAGGTCCAAGAAAAGACATATGACAATGTTGTTTCCAATACAAATGATAAAAAAACAATGTGTTTTCATTAGAATTAACTAAAATGTTCTTGATTTTCCGTTTATATTACCGATGGAAGATGTACACGTAAAACCGCACTAATCCGGCTGAAACGTCGATATATGCATTAAAAACCGAACTTCTCACTTTTTCAATATCTTACTCAGTATTTAAACGAGAAACAATTAGTTTATTGAAAATGAAGTATTTAAGGTTATTATCTAGTCAATTATGTGTTTGCATCATTTTTATCGTATATTTAATGAATTAATAACAATCAACTGAAAATTCACAAAAACGTGGAAAAACGGCAAAATATTGCCTAATTCGATGATATTTTGTTTAAATCACATAAAGGAATAGGGGATGATAAACGTCAAAATACTGCTAAATACGAGGATTTTTCGTACGAAACTAATTGCAAGAAAACTTTCTTAAAATGCAATATTATGCGAAATTCTGAGATTTGAAGGCCAAATCACATATCGTGATACTACATGAAATAGTATCGAAATATTGGTAAAAATTAATATATTTACGTAATATCAAACTACATGAAAAACGTGAAAAAAGTCACTATATAACCATATTTGAGGATTTTAACTTCAAATCATAGAGCGAGGTTTCGTATTATTTAGATCCAAGAAAAGACATATGACAATGTTGTTTCCAATACAAATGATAAAAATCAATGTGTTTTCATTAGAATTAAATAAAATGTTCCTGATTTTCCGTTTATATTACCGATGGACGATGTATACGAAAACATCTCTATTCCGGCTGAAACGTCGATATATGCAATAAAAACCGAACTTCTCCCCTTTTCAATATCTTACTCAGTATTTTAACGAGAAACAATTAGTTGATTGAAAATGAAGTATTTAAGGGAAGTATTTAAATGAAGTATTAAAATGAAGTATTTAAATGAAGTATTTAAATGAAGTATTTAAAGTATTTAATTTAATCTAATCAATTATGTCTTTCCATAATTTCTATCGTATATATAATGAATTAATACCCATAAACTGAGAATTCACAAAAACGTGGAAAAACGGCAAAATATTGCCTAATTCGATGATATTTTGTTTAAATCACATAAAGGAAAAAAGGATGATAAACGTCAAAATATTGCTAAATTCGATGATTTTTCGTACGAAACAAAATGCAAGAAAACTTGCTTGAATTGCAATATTATGCGAAATTCTGAGATTTGAAGGCCAAATCACATATCGTTATACTACATGAAATAGTATCGAAATATTGGTAAAAATGAATATATTTACGTAATATCAAACTACATGAAAAACGTTAAAAAAGTCACTATATAACCATATTTGAGGATTTTAACTTCAAATCATAGAGCGAGGTTTCGTATTATTTAGATCCAAGAAAAGACATATGACAATGTTGTTTCCAATACAAATGATAAAAATCAATGTGTTTTCATTAGAATTAAATAAAATGTTCCTGATTTTCCGTTTATATTACCGATGGAAGATGTATACGAAAACATCGCTATTCCGGCTGAAACGTCGATATATGCAATAAAAACCGAACTTCTCCCCTTTTCAATATCTTACTCAGTATTTTAACGAGAAACAATTAGTTGATTGAAAATGAAGTATTTAAGGGAAGTATTTAAATGAAGTATTAAAATGAAGTATTTAAATGAAATATTTAAATGAAGTATTTAAATGAAGTATTTAAAGTATTTAATTTAATCTAATCAATTATGTCTTTGCATAATTTCTATCGTATATTTAATGAATTAATAACAATCAACTGAAAATTCACAAAAACGTGGAAAAACGGCAAAATATTGCCTAATTCGATGATATTTTGTTTAAATCACATAAAGGAATAGGGGATGATAAACGTCAAAATATTGCTAAATACGAGGATTTTTCGTACGAAACTAATTGCAAGAAAACTTGCTTAAAATGCAATATTATGCGAAACTCTGAGATTTGAAGGCCAAATCACATATCGTGATACTACATGAAATAGTATCGAAATATTGGTAAAAATGAATATATTTACGTAATATCAAACTACATGAAAAACGTGAAAAAAGTCACTATTTAACCATATTTGAGGATTTTAACTTCAAATCATAGAGCGAGGTTTCGTATTATTTAGATCCAAGAAAAGACATATGACAATGTTGTTTCCAATACAAATGATAAAAATCAATGTGTTTTCATTAGAATTAACTAAAATGTTCCTGATTTTCCGTTTATATTACCGATGGAAGATGTATACGAAAACATCTCTATTCCGGCTGAAACGTCGATATATGCAATAAAAACCGAACTTCTCCCCTTTTCAATATCTTACTCAGTATTTTAACGAGAAACAATTAGTTGATTGAAAATGAAGTATTTAAGGGAAGTATTTAAATGAAGTATTAAAATGAAGTATTTAAATGAAGTATTTAAATGAAGTATTTAAAGTATTTAATTTAATCTAATCAATTATGTCTTTGCATAATTTCTATCGTATATATAATGAATTAATACCCATAAACTGAGAATTCACAAAAACGTGGAAAAACGGCAAAATATTGCCTAATTCGATGATATTTTGTTTAAATCACATAAAGGAAAAAAGGATGATAAACGTCAAAATATTGCTAAATTCGATGATTTTTCGTACGAAACAAAATGCAAGAAAACTTGCTTGAAATGCAATATTATGCGAAATTCTGAGATTTGAAGGCCAAATCACATATTGTTATACTACATGAAATAGTATCGAAATGTTGGTAAAAATGAATATATTTACGTAATATCAAACTACATGAAAAACGTTAAAAAAGTCACTATATAACCATATTTGAGGATTTTAACTTCAAATCATAAAACGAGGTTTCGTATTATTTAGGTCCAAGAAAAGACATATGACAATGTTGTTTCCAATACAAATGATAAAAAAACAATGTGTTTTCATTAGAATTAACTAAAATGTTCTTGATTTTCCGTTTATATTACCGATGGAAGATGTACACGTAAAACGGCACTAATCCGGCTGAAACGTCGATATATGCATTAAAAACCGAACTTCTCACTTTTTCAATATCTTACTCAGTATTTAAACGAGAAACAATTAGTTTATTGAAAATGAAGTATTTAAGGTTATTATCTAGTCAATTATGTGTTTGCATCATTTTTATCGTATATTTAATGAATTAATAACAATCAACTGAAAATTCACAAAAACGTGGAAAAACGGCAAAATATTGCCTAATTCGATGATATTTTGTTTAAATCACATAAAGGAATAGGGGATGATAAACGTCAAAATACTGCTAAATACGAGGATTTTTCGTACGAAACTAATTGCAAGAAAACTTTCTTAAAATGCAATATTATGCGAAATTCTGAGATTTGAAGGCCAAATCACATATCGTGATACTACATGAAATAGTATCGAAATATTGGTAAAAATTAATATATTTACGTAATATCAAACTACATGAAAAACGTGAAAAAAGTCACTATTTAACCATATTTGAGGATTTTAACTTCAAATCATAGAGCGAGGTTTCGTATTATTTAGATCCAAGAAAAGACATATGACAATGTTGTTTCCAATACAAATGATAAAAATCAATGTGTTTTCATTAGAATTAACTAAAATGTTCCTGATTTTCCGTTTATATTACCGATGGAAGATGTACACGAAAACATCTCTATTCCGGCTGGAACGTCGATATATGCAATAAAAACCGAACTTCTCCCCTTTTCAATATCTTACTCAGTATTTCAACGAGAAACAATTAGTTGATTGAAAATGAAGTATTTAAGGTTATTATCTAATCAATTATGTCTTTGCATAATTTCTATCGTATATATAATGAATTAATACCCATAAACTGAGAATTCACAAAAACGTGGAAAAACGGCAAAATATTGCCTAATTCGATGATATTTTGTTTAAATCACATAAAGGAAAAAAGGATGATAAACGTCAAAATATTGCTAAATTCGATGATTTTTCGTACGAAACAAAATGCAAGAAAACTTGCTTGAAATGCAATATTATGCGAAATTCTGAGATTTGAAGGCCAAATCACATATCGTTATACTACATGAAATAGTATCGAAATATTGGTAAAAATGAATATATTTACGTAATATCAAACTACATGAAAAACGTTAAAAAAGTCACTATATAACCATATTTGAGGATTTTAACTTCAAATCATAGAGCGAGGTTTCGTATTATTTAGATCCAAGAAAAGACATATGACAATGTTGTTTCCAATACAAATGATAAAAATCAATGTGTTTTCATTAGAATTAAATAAAATGTTCCTGATTTTCCGTTTATATTACCGATGGAAGATGTATACGAAAACATCTCTATTCCGGCTGAAACGTCGATATATGCAATAAAAACCGAACTTCTCCCCTTTTCAATATCTTACTCAGTATTTTAACGAGAAACAATTAGTTGATTGAAAATGAAGTATTTAAGGGAAGTATTTAAATGAAGTATTAAAATGAAGTATTTAAATGAAGTATTTAAATGAAGTATTTAAAGTATTTAATTTAATCTAATCAATTATGTCTTTGCATAATTTCTATCGTATATATAATGAATTAATACCCATAAACTGAGAATTCACAAAAACGTGGAAAAACGGCAAAATATTGCCTAATTCGATGATATTTTGTTTAAATCACATAAAGGAAAAAAGGATGATAAACGTCAAAATATTTCTAAATTCGATGATTTTTCGTACGAAACAAAATGCAAGAAAACTTGCTTGAATTGCAATATTATGCGAAATTCTGAGATTTGAAGGCCAAATCACATATCGTTATACTACATGAAATAGTATCGAAATATTGGTAAAAATGAATATATTTACGTAATATCAAACTACATGAAAAACGTTAAAAAAGTCACTATATAACCATATTTGAGGATTTTAACTTCAAATCATAGAGCGAGGTTTCGTATTATTTAGATCCAAGAAAAGACATATGACAATGTTGTTTCCAATACAAATGATAAAAATCAATGTGTTTTCATTAGAATTAAATAAAATGTTCCTGATTTTCCGTTTATATTACCGATGGAAGATGTATACGAAAACATCTCTATTCCGGCTGAAAAGTCGATATATGCAATAAAAACCGAACTTCTCCCCTTTTCAATATCTTACTCAGTATTTTAACGAGAAACAATTAGTTGATTGAAAATGAAGTATTTAAGGGAAGTATTTAAATGAAGTATTAAAATGAAGTATTTAAATGAAGTATTTAAATGAAGTATTTAAATGAAGTATTTAAAGTATTTAATTTAATCTAATCAATTATGTCTTTGCATAATTTCTATCGTATATTTAATGAATTAATAACAATCAACTGAAAATTCACAAAAACGTGGAAAAACGGCAAAATATTGCCTAATTCGATGATATTTTGTTTAAATCACATAAAGGAAAAAAGGATGATAAACGTCAAAATATTGCTAAATTCGATGATTTTTCGTACGAAACAAAATGCAAGAAAACTTGCTTGAAATGCAATATTATGCGAAATTCTGAGATTTGAAGGCCAAATCACATATTGTTATACTACATGAAATAGTATCGAAATGTTGGTAAAAATGAATATATTTACGTAATATCAAACTACATGAAAAACGTTAAAAAAGTCACTATATAACCATATTTGAGGATTTTAACTTCAAATCATAAAACGAGGTTTCGTATTATTTAGGTCCAAGAAAAGACATATGACAATGTTGTTTCCAATACAAATGATAAAAAAACAATGTGTTTTCATTAGAATTAACTAAAATGTTCTTGATTTTCCGTTTATATTACCGATGGAAGATGTACACGTAAAACCGCACTAATCCGGCTGAAACGTCGATATATGCATTAAAAACCGAACTTCTCACTTTTTCAATATCTTACTCAGTATTTAAACGAGAAACAATTAGTTTTTTGAAAATGAAGTATTTAAGGTTATTATCTAGTCAATTATGTGTTTGCATCATTTTTATCGTATATTTAATGAATTAATAACAATCAACTGAAAATTCACAAAAACGTGGAAAAACGGCAAAATATTGCCTAATTCGATGATATTTTGTTTAAATCACATAAAGGAATAGGGGATGATAAACGTCAAAATACTGCTAAATACGAGGATTTTTCGTACGAAACTAATTGCAAGAAAACTTGCTTGAAATGCAATATTATGCGAAATTCTGAGATTTGAAGGCCAAATCACATATCGTTATACTACATGAAATAGTATCGAAATATTGGTAAAAATGAATATATTTACGTAATATCAAACTACATGAAAAACGTTAAAAAAGTCACTATATAACCATATTTGAGGATTTTAACTTCAAATCATAGAGCGAGGTTTCGTATTATTTAGATCCAAGAAAAGACATATGACAATGTTGTTTCCAATACAAATGATAAAAATCAATGTGTTTTCATTAGAATTAAATAAAATGTTCCTGATTTTCCGTTTATATTACCGATGGACGATGTATACGAAAACATCTCTATTCCGGCTGAAACGTCGATATATGCAATAAAAACCGAACTTCTCCCCTTTTCAATATCTTACTCAGTATTTTAACGAGAAACAATTAGTTGATTGAAAATGAAGTATTTAAGGGAAGTATTTAAATGAAGTATTAAAATGAAGTATTTAAATGAAGTATTTAAATGAAGTATTTAAAGTATTTAATTTAATCTAATCAATTATGTCTTTGCATAATTTCTATCGTATATATAATGAATTAATACCCATAAACTGAGAATTCACAAAAACGTGGAAAAACGGCAAAATATTGCCTAATTCGATGATATTTTGTTTAAATCACATAAAGGAAAAAAGGATGATAAACGTCAAAATATTGCTAAATTCGATGATTTTTCGTACGAAACAAAATGCAAGAAAACTTGCTTGAATTGCAATATTATGCGAAATTCTGAGATTTGAAGGCCAAATCACATATCGTTATACTACATGAAATAGTATCGAAATATTGGTAAAAATGAATATATTTACGTAATATCAAACTACATGAAAAACGTTAAAAAAGTCACTATATAACCATATTTGAGGATTTTAACTTCAAATCATAGAGCGAGGTTTCGTATTATTTAGATCCAAGAAAAGACATATGACAATGTTGTTTCCAATACAAATGATAAAAATCAATGTGTTTTCATTAGAATTAAATAAAATGTTCCTGATTTTCCGTTTATATTACCGATGGAAGATGTATACGAAAACATCGCTATTCCGGCTGAAACGTCGATATATGCAATAAAAACCGAACTTCTCCCCTTTTCAATATCTTACTCAGTATTTTAACGAGAAACAATTAGTTGATTGAAAATGAAGTATTTAAGGGAAGTATTTAAATGAAGTATTAAAATGAAGTATTTAAATGAAATATTTAAATGAAGTATTTAAATGAAGTATTTAAAGTATTTAATTTAATCTAATCAATTATGTCTTTGCATAATTTCTATCGTATATTTAATGAATTAATAACAATCAACTGAAAATTCACAAAAACGTGGAAAAACGGCAAAATATTGCCTAATTCGATGATATTTTGTTTAAATCACATAAAGGAATAGGGGATGATAAACGTCAAAATATTGCTAAATACGAGGATTTTTCGTACGAAACTAATTGCAAGAAAACTTGCTTAAAATGCAATATTATGCGAAACTCTGAGATTTGAAGGCCAAATCACATATCGTGATACTACATGAAATAGTATCGAAATATTGGTAAAAATGAATATATTTACGTAATATCAAACTACATGAAAAACGTGAAAAAAGTCACTATTTAACCATATTTGAGGATTTTAACTTCAAATCATAGAGCGAGGTTTCGTATTATTTAGATCCAAGAAAAGACATATGACAATGTTGTTTCCAATACAAATGATAAAAATCAATGTGTTTTCATTAGAATTAACTAAAATGTTCCTGATTTTCCGTTTATATTACCGATGGAAGATGTACACGAAAACATCTCTATTCCGGCTGGAACGTCGATATATGCAATAAAAACCAAACTTCTCCCCTTTTCAATATCTTACTCAGTATTTCAACGAGAAACAATTAGTTGATTGAAAATGAAGTTTTTAAGGTTATTATCTAATCAATTATGTCTTTGCATAATTTCTATCGTATATATAATGAATTAATACCCATAAACTGAGAATTCACAAAAACGTGGAAAAACGGCAAAATATTGCCTAATTCGATGATATTTTGTTTAAATCACATAAAGGAAAAAAGGATGATAAACGTCAAAATATTGCTAAATTCGATGATTTTTCGTACGAAACAAAATGCAAGAAAACTTGCTTGAAATGCAATATTATGCGAAATTCTGAGATTTGAAGGCCAAATCACATATTGTTATACTACATGAAATAGTATCGAAATGTTGGTAAAAATGAATATATTTACGTAATATCAAACTACATGAAAAACGTTAAAAAAGTCACTATATAACCATATTTGAGGATTTTAACTTCAAATCATAAAACGAGGTTTCGTATTATTTAGGTCCAAGAAAAGACATATGACAATGTTGTTTCCAATACAAATGATAAAAAAACAATGTGTTTTCATTAGAATTAACTAAAATGTTCTTGATTTTCCGTTTATATTACCGATGGAAGATGTACACGTAAAACCGCACTAATCCGGCTGAAACGTCGATATATGCATTAAAAACCGAACTTCTCACTTTTTCAATATCTTACTCAGTATTTAAACGAGAAACAATTAGTTTATTGAAAATGAAGTATTTAAGGTTATTATCTAGTCAATTATGTGTTTGCATCATTTTTATCGTATATTTAATGAATTAATAACAATCAACTGAAAATTCACAAAAACGTGGAAAAACGGCAAAATATTGCCTAATTCGATGATATTTTGTTTAAATCACATAAAGGAATAGGGGATGATAAACGTCAAAATACTGCTAAATACGAGGATTTTTCGTACGAAACTAATTGCAAGAAAACTTTCTTAAAATGCAATATTATGCGAAATTCTGAGATTTGAAGGCCAAATCACATATCGTGATACTACATGAAATAGTATCGAAATATTGGTAAAAATTAATATATTTACGTAATATCAAACTACATGAAAAACGTGAAAAAAGTCACTATATAACCATATTTGAGGATTTTAACTTCAAATCATAGAGCGAGGTTTCGTATTATTTAGATCCAAGAAAAGACATATGACAATGTTGTTTCCAATACAAATGATAAAAATCAATGTGTTTTCATTAGAATTAAATAAAATGTTCCTGATTTTCCGTTTATATTACCGATGGACGATGTATACGAAAACATCTCTATTCCGGCTGAAACGTCGATATATGCAATAAAAACCGAACTTCTCCCCTTTTCAATATCTTACTCAGTATTTTAACGAGAAACAATTAGTTGATTGAAAATGAAGTATTTAAGGGAAGTATTTAAATGAAGTATTAAAATGAAGTATTTAAATGAAGTATTTAAATGAAGTATTTAAAGTATTTAATTTAATCTAATCAATTATGTCTTTCCATAATTTCTATCGTATATATAATGAATTAATACCCATAAACTGAGAATTCACAAAAACGTGGAAAAACGGCAAAATATTGCCTAATTCGATGATATTTTGTTTAAATCACATAAAGGAAAAAAGGATGATAAACGTCAAAATATTGCTAAATTCGATGATTTTTCGTACGAAACAAAATGCAAGAAAACTTGCTTGAATTGCAATATTATGCGAAATTCTGAGATTTGAAGGCCAAATCACATATCGTTATACTACATGAAATAGTATCGAAATATTGGTAAAAATGAATATATTTACGTAATATCAAACTACATGAAAAACGTTAAAAAAGTCACTATATAACCATATTTGAGGATTTTAACTTCAAATCATAGAGCGAGGTTTCGTATTATTTAGATCCAAGAAAAGACATATGACAATGTTGTTTCCAATACAAATGATAAAAATCAATGTGTTTTCATTAGAATTAAATAAAATGTTCCTGATTTTCCGTTTATATTACCGATGGAAGATGTATACGAAAACATCGCTATTCCGGCTGAAACGTCGATATATGCAATAAAAACCGAACTTCTCCCCTTTTCAATATCTTACTCAGTATTTTAACGAGAAACAATTAGTTGATTGAAAATGAAGTATTTAAGGGAAGTATTTAAATGAAGTATTAAAATGAAGTATTTAAATGAAATATTTAAATGAAGTATTTAAATGAAGTATTTAAAGTATTTAATTTAATCTAATCAATTATGTCTTTGCATAATTTCTATCGTATATTTAATGAATTAATAACAATCAACTGAAAATTCACAAAAACGTGGAAAAACGGCAAAATATTGCCTAATTCGATGATATTTTGTTTAAATCACATAAAGGAATAGGGGATGATAAACGTCAAAATATTGCTAAATACGAGGATTTTTCGTACGAAACTAATTGCAAGAAAACTTGCTTAAAATGCAATATTATGCGAAACTCTGAGATTTGAAGGCCAAATCACATATCGTGATACTACATGAAATAGTATCGAAATATTGGTAAAAATGAATATATTTACGTAATATCAAACTACATGAAAAACGTGAAAAAAGTCACTATTTAACCATATTTGAGGATTTTAACTTCAAATCATAGAGCGAGGTTTCGTATTATTTAGATCCAAGAAAAGACATATGACAATGTTGTTTCCAATACAAATGATAAAAATCAATGTGTTTTCATTAGAATTAACTAAAATGTTCCTGATTTTCCGTTTATATTACCGATGGAAGATGTACACGAAAACATCTCTATTCCGGCTGGAACGTCGATATATGCAATAAAAACCAAACTTCTCCCCTTTTCAATATCTTACTCAGTATTTCAACGAGAAACAATTAGTTGATTGAAAATGAAGTTTTTAAGGTTATTATCTAATCAATTATGTCTTTGCATAATTTCTATCGTATATATAATGAATTAATACCCATAAACTGAGAATTCACTAAAACGTGGAAAAACGGCAAAATATTGCCTAATTCGATGATATTTTGTTTAAATCACATAAAGGAAAAAAGGATGATAAACGTCAAAATATTGCTAAATTCGATGATTTTTCGTACGAAACAAAATGCAAGAAAACTTGCTTGAAATGCAATATTATGCGAAATTCTGAGATTTGAAGGCCAAATCACATATTGTTATACTACATGAAATAGTATCGAAATGTTGGTAAAAATGAATATATTTACGTAATATCAAACTACATGAAAAACGTTAAAAAAGTCACTATATAACCATATTTGAGGATTTTAACTTCAAATCATAAAACGAGGTTTCGTATTATTTAGGTCCAAGAAAAGACATATGACAATGTTGTTTCCAATACAAATGATAAAAAAACAATGTGTTTTCATTAGAATTAACTAAAATGTTCTTGATTTTCCGTTTATATTACCGATGGAAGATGTACACGTAAAACCGCACTAATCCGGCTGAAACGTCGATATATGCATTAAAAACCGAACTTCTCACTTTTTCAATATCTTACTCAGTATTTAAACGAGAAACAATTAGTTTATTGAAAATGAAGTATTTAAGGTTATTATCTAGTCAATTATGTGTTTGCATCATTTTTATCGTATATTTAATGAATTAATAACAATCAACTGAAAATTCACAAAAACGTGGAAAAACGGCAAAATATTGCCTAATTCGATGATATTTTGTTTAAATCACATAAAGGAATAGGGGATGATAAACGTCAAAATACTGCTAAATACGAGGATTTTTCGTACGAAACTAATTGCAAGAAAACTTTCTTAAAATGCAATATTATGCGAAATTCTGAGATTTGAAGGCCAAATCACATATCGTGATACTACATGAAATAGTATCGAAATATTGGTAAAAATTAATATATTTACGTAATATCAAACTACATGAAAAACGTGAAAAAAGTCACTATTTAACCATATTTGAGGATTTTAACTTCAAATCATAGAGCGAGGTTTCGTATTATTTAGATCCAAGAAAAGACATATGACAATGTTGTTTCCAATACAAATGATAAAAATCAATGTGTTTTCATTAGAATTAACTAAAATGTTCCTGATTTTCCGTTTATATTACCGATGGAAGATGTACACGAAAACATCTCTATTCCGGCTGGAACGTCGATATATGCAATAAAAACCGAACTTCTCCCCTTTTCAATATCTTACTCAGTATTTCAACGAGAAACAATTAGTTGATTGAAAATGAAGTATTTAAGGTTATTATCTAATCAATTATGTCTTTGCATAATTTCTATCGTATATATAATGAATTAATACCCATAAACTGAGAATTCACAAAAACGTGGAAAAACGGCAAAATATTGCCTAATTCGATGATATTTTGTTTAAATCACATAAAGGAAAAAAGGATGATAAACGTCAAAATATTGCTAAATTCGCTGATTTTTCGTACGAAACAAAATGCAAGAAAACTTGCTTGAAATGCAATATTATGCGAAATTCTGAGATTTGAAGGCCAAATCACATATCGTTATACTACATGAAATAGTATCGAAATATTGGTAAAAATGAATATATTTACGTAATATCAAACTACATGAAAAACGTTAAAAAAGTCACTATATAACCATATTTGAGGATTTTAACTTCAAATCATAGAGCGAGGTTTCGTATTATTTAGATCCAAGAAAAGACATATGACAATGTTGTTTCCAATACAAATGATAAAAATCAATGTGTTTTCATTAGAATTAAATAAAATGTTCCTGATTTTCCGTTTATATTACCGATGGAAGATGTATACGAAAACATCTCTATTCCGGCTGAAACGTCGATATATGCAATAAAAACCGAACTTCTCCCCTTTTCAATATCTTACTCAGTATTTTAACGAGAAACAATTAGTTGATTGAAAATGAAGTATTTAAGGGAAGTATTTAAATGAAGTATTAAAATGAAGTATTTAAATGAAGTATTTAAATGAAGTATTTAAAGTATTTAATTTAATCTAATCAATTATGTCTTTGCATAATTTCTATCGTATATATAATGAATTAATACCCATAAACTGAGAATTCACAAAAACGTGGAAAAACGGCAAAATATTGCCTAATTCGATGATATTTTGTTTAAATCACATAAAGGAAAAAAGGATGATAAACGTCAAAATATTTCTAAATTCGATGATTTTTCGTACGAAACAAAATGCAAGAAAACTTGCTTGAATTGCAATATTATGCGAAATTCTGAGATTTGAAGGCCAAATCACATATCGTTATACTACATGAAATAGTATCGAAATATTGGTAAAAATGAATATATTTACGTAATATCAAACTACATGAAAAACGTTAAAAAAGTCACTATATAACCATATTTGAGGATTTTAACTTCAAATCATAGAGCGAGGTTTCGTATTATTTAGATCCAAGAAAAGACATATGACAATGTTGTTTCCAATACAAATGATAAAAATCAATGTGTTTTCATTAGAATTAAATAAAATGTTCCTGATTTTCCGTTTATATTACCGATGGAAGATGTATACGAAAACATCGCTATTCCGGCTGAAACGTCGATATATGCAATAAAAACCGAACTTCTCCCCTTTTCAATATCTTACTCAGTATTTTAACGAGAAACAATTAGTTGATTGAAAATGAAGTATTTAAGGGAAGTATTTAAATGAAGTATTAAAATGAAGTATTTAAATGAAATATTTAAATGAAGTATTTAAATGAAGTATTTAAAGTATTTAATTTAATCTAATCAATTATGTCTTTGCATAATTTCTATCGTATATTTAATGAATTAATAACAATCAACTGAAAATTCACAAAAACGTGGAAAAACGGCAAAATATTGCCTAATTCGATGATATTTTGTTTAAATCACATAAAGGAATAGGGGATGATAAACGTCAAAATATTGCTAAATACGAGGATTTTTCGTACGAAACTAATTGCAAGAAAACTTGCTTAAAATGCAATATTATGCGAAACTCTGAGATTTGAAGGCCAAATCACATATCGTGATACTACATGAAATAGTATCGAAATATTGGTAAAAATGAATATATTTACGTAATATCAAACTACATGAAAAACGTGAAAAAAGTCACTATTTAACCATATTTGAGGATTTTAACTTCAAATCATAGAGCGAGGTTTCGTATTATTTAGATCCAAGAAAAGACATATGACAATGTTGTTTCCAATACAAATGATAAAAATCAATGTGTTTTCATTAGAATTAACTAAAATGTTCCTGATTTTCCGTTTATATTACCGATGGAAGATGTACACGAAAACATCTCTATTCCGGCTGGAACGTCGATATATGCAATAAAAACCAAACTTCTCCCCTTTTCAATATCTTACTCAGTATTTCAACGAGAAACAATTAGTTGATTGAAAATGAAGTTTTTAAGGTTATTATCTAATCAATTATGTCTTTGCATAATTTCTATCGTATATATAATGAATTAATACCCATAAACTGAGAATTCACAAAAACGTGGAAAAACGGCAAAATATTGCCTAATTCGATGATATTTTGTTTAAATCACATAAAGGAAAAAAGGATGATAAACGTCAAAATATTGCTAAATTCGATGATTTTTCGTACGAAACAAAATGCAAGAAAACTTGCTTGAAATGCAATATTATGCGAAATTCTGAGATTTGAAGGCCAAATCACATATTGTTATACTACATGAAATAGTATCGAAATGTTGGTAAAAATGAATATATTTACGTAATATCAAACTACATGAAAAACGTTAAAAAAGTCACTATATAACCATATTTGAGGATTTTAACTTCAAATCATAAAACGAGGTTTCGTATTATTTAGGTCCAAGAAAAGACATATGACAATGTTGTTTCCAATACAAATGATAAAAAAACAATGTGTTTTCATTAGAATTAACTAAAATGTTCTTGATTTTCCGTTTATATTACCGATGGAAGATGTACACGTAAAACCGCACTAATCCGGCTGAAACGTCGATATATGCATTAAAAACCGAACTTCTCACTTTTTCAATATCTTACTCAGTATTTAAACGAGAAACAATTAGTTTATTGAAAATGAAGTATTTAAGGTTATTATCTAGTCAATTATGTGTTTGCATCATTTTTATCGTATATTTAATGAATTAATAACAATCAACTGAAAATTCACAAAAACGTGGAAAAACGGCAAAATATTGCCTAATTCGATGATATTTTGTTTAAATCACATAAAGGAATAGGGGATGATAAACGTCAAAATACTGCTAAATACGAGGATTTTTCGTACGAAACTAATTGCAAGAAAACTTTCTTAAAATGCAACATTATGCGAAATTCTGAGATTTGAAGGCCAAATCACATATCGTGATACTACATGAAATAGTATCGAAATATTGGTAAAAATTAATATATTTACGTAATATCAAACTACATGAAAAACGTGAAAAAAGTCACTATTTAACCATATTTGAGGATTTTAACTTCAAATCATAGAGCGAGGTTTCGTATTATTTAGATCCAAGAAAAGACATATGACAATGTTGTTTCCAATACAAATGATAAAAATCAATGTGTTTTCATTAGAATTAACTAAAATGTTCCTGATTTTCCGTTTATATTACCGATGGAAGATGTACACGAAAACATCTCTATTCCGGCTGGAACGTCGATATATGCAATAAAAACCGAACTTCTCCCCTTTTCAATATCTTACTCAGTATTTCAACGAGAAACAATTAGTTGATTGAAAATGAAGTATTTAAGGTTATTATCTAATCAATTATGTCTTTGCATAATTTCTATCGTATATATAATGAATTAATACCCATAAACTGAGAATTCACAAAAACGTGGAAAAACGGCAAAATATTGCCTAATTCGATGATATTTTGTTTAAATCACATAAAGGAAAAAAGGATGATAAACGTCAAAATATTGCTAAATTCGCTGATTTTTCGTACGAAACAAAATGCAAGAAAACTTGCTTGAAATGCAATATTATGCGAAATTCTGAGATTTGAAGGCCAAATCACATATCGTTATACTACATGAAATAGTATCGAAATATTGGTAAAAATGAATATATTTACGTAATATCAAACTACATGAAAAACGTTAAAAAAGTCACTATATAACCATATTTGAGGATTTTAACTTCAAATCATAGAGCGAGGTTTCGTATTATTTAGATCCAAGAAAAGACATATGACAATGTTGTTTCCAATACAAATGATAAAAATCAATGTGTTTTCATTAGAATTAAATAAAATGTTCCTGATTTTCCGTTTATATTACCGATGGAAGATGTATACGAAAACATCTTTATTCCGGCTGAAACGTCGATATATGCAATAAAAACCGAACTTCTCCCCTTTTCAATATCTTACTCAGTATTTTAACGAGAAACAATTAGTTGATTGAAAATGAAGTATTTAAGGGAAGTATTTAAATGAAGTATTAAAATGAAGTATTTAAATGAAGTATTTAAATGAAGTATTTAAAGTATTTAATTTAATCTAATCAATTATGTCTTTGCATAATTTCTATCGTATATATAATGAATTAATACCCATAAACTGAGAATTCACAAAAACGTGGAAAAACGGCAAAATATTGCCTAATTCGATGATATTTTGTTTAAATCACATAAAGGAAAAAAGGATGATAAACGTCAAAATATTTCTAAATTCGATGATTTTTCGTACGAAACAAAATGCAAGAAAACTTGCTTGAATTGCAATATTATGCGAAATTCTGAGATTTGAAGGCCAAATCACATATCGTTATACTACATGAAATAGTATCGAAATATTGGTAAAAATGAATATATTTACGTAATATCAAACTACATGAAAAACGTTAAAAAAGTCACTATATAACCATATTTGAGGATTTTTACTTCAAATCATAGAGCGAGGTTTCGTATTATTTAGATCCAAGAAAAGACATATGACAATGTTGTTTCCAATACAAATGATAAAAATCAATGTGTTTTCATTAGAATTAAATAAAATGTTCCTGATTTTCCGTTTATATTACCGATGGAAGATGTATACGAAAACATCTCTATTCCGGCTGAAAAGCCGATATATGCAATAAAAACCGAACTTCTCCCCTTTTCAATATCTTACTCAGTATTTTAACGAGAAACAATTAGTTGATTGAAAATGAAGTATTTAAGGGAAGTATTTAAATGAAGTATTAAAATGAAGTATTTAAATGAAGTATTTAAATGAAGTATTTAAATGAAGTATTTAAAGTATTTAATTTAATCTAATCAATTATGTCTTTGCATAATTTCTATCGTATATTTAATGAATTAATAACAATCAACTGAAAATTCACAAAAACGTGGAAAAACGGCAAAATATTGCCTAATTCGATGATATTTTGTTTAAATCACATAAAGGAATAGGGGATGATAAACGTCAAAATATTGCTAAATACGAGGATTTTTCGTACGAAACTAATTGCAAGAAAACTTGCTTAAAATGCAATATTATGCGAAACTCTGAGATTTGAAGGCCAAATCACATATCGTGATACTACATGAAATAGTATCGAAATATTGGTAAAAATGAATATATTTACGTAATATCAAACTACATGAAAAACGTGAAAAAAGTCACTATTTAACCATATTTGAGGATTTTAACTTCAAATCATAGAGCGAGGTTTCGTATTATTTAGATCCAAGAAAAGACATATGACAATGTTGTTTCCAATACAAATGATAAAAATCAATGTGTTTTCATTAGAATTAACTAAAATGTTCCTGATTTTCCGTTTATATTACCGATGGAAGATGTACACGAAAACATCTCTATTCCGGCTGGAACGTCGATATATGCAATAAAAACCAAACTTCTCCCCTTTTCAATATCTTACTCAGTATTTCAACGAGAAACAATTAGTTGATTGAAAATGAAGTTTTTAAGGTTATTATCTAATCAATTATGTCTTTGCATAATTTCTATCGTATATATAATGAATTAATACCCATAAACTGAGAATTCACAAAAACGTGGAAAAACGGCAAAATATTGCCTAATTCGATGATATTTTGTTTAAATCACATAAAGGAATAGGGGATGATAAACGTCAAAATATTGCTAAATACGAGGATTTTTCGTACGAAACTAATTGCAAGAAAACTTGCTTAAAATGCAATATTATGCGAAACTCTGAGATTTGAAGGCCAAATCACATATCGTGATACTACATGAAATAGTATCGAAATATTGGTAAAAATGAATATATTTACGTAATATCAAACTACATGAAAAACGTGAAAAAAGTCACTATTTAACCATATTTGAGGATTTTAACTTCAAATCATAGAGCGAGGTTTCGTATTATTTAGATCCAAGAAAAGACATATGACAATGTTGTTTCCAATACAAATGATAAAAATCAATGTGTTTTCATTAGAATTAACTAAAATGTTCCTGATTTTCCGTTTATATTACCGATGGAAGATGTACACGAAAACATCTCTATTCCGGCTGGAACGTCGATATATGCAATAAAAACCAAATTTCTCCCCTTTTCAATATCTTACTCAGTATTTCAACGAGAAACAATTAGTTGATTGAAAATGAAGTTTTTAAGGTTATTATCTAATCAATTATGTCTTTGCATAATTTCTATCGTATATATAATGAATTAATACCCATAAACTGAGAATTCACAAAAACGTGGAAAAACGGCAAAATATTGCCTAATTCGATGATATTTTGTTTAAATCACATAAAGGAAAAAAGGATGATAAAAGTCAAAATATTGCTAAATTCGATGATTTTTCGTACGAAACAAAATGCAAGAAAACTTGCTTGAAATGCAATATTATGCGAAATTCTGAGATTTGAAGGCCAAATCACATATTGTTATACTACATGAAATAGTATCGAAATGTTGGTAAAAATGAATATATTTACGTAATATCAAACTACATGAAAAACGTTAAAAAAGTCACTATATAACCATATTTGAGGATTTTAACTTCAAATCATAAAGCGAGGTTTCGTATTATTTAGATCCAAGAAAAGACATATGACAATGTTGTTTCCAATACAAATGATAAAAAAACAATGTGTTTTCATTAGAATTAACTAAAATGTTCTTGATTTTCCGTTTATATTACCGATGGAAGATGTACACGTAAAACCGCACTAATCCTGCTGAAACGTCGATATATGCATTAAAAACCGAACTTCTCACTTTTTCAATATCTTACTCAGTATTTAAACGAGAAACAATTAGTTTATTGAAAATGAAGTATTTAAGGTTATTATCTAGTCAATTATGTGTTTGCATCATTTTTATCGTATATTTAATGAATTAATAACAATCAACTGAAAATTCACAAAAACGTGGAAAAACGGCAAAATATTGCCTAATTCGATGATATTTTGTTTAAATCACATAAAGGAATAGGGGATGATAAACGTCAAAATACTGCTAAGTACGAGGATTTTTCGTACGAAACTAATTGCAAGAAAACTTGCTTAAAATGCAATATTATGCGAAATTCTGAGATTTGAAGGCCAAATCACATATCGTGATACTACATGAAATAGTATCGAAATATTGGTAAAAATTAATATATTTACGTAATATCAAACTACATGAAAAACGTGAAAAAAGTCACTATTTAACCATATTTGAGGATTTTAACTTCAAATCATAGAGCGAGGTTTCGTATTATTTAGATCCAAGAAAAGACATATGACAATGTTGTTTCCAATACAAATGATAAAAATCAATGTGTTTTCATTAGAATTAACTAAAATGTTCCTGATTTTCCGTTTATATTACCGATGGAAGATGTACACGAAAACATCTCTATTCCGGCTGGAACGTCGATATATGCAATAAAAACCAAACTTCTCCCCTTTTCAATATCTTACTCAGTATTTCAACGAGAAACAATTAGTTGATTGAAAATGAAGTATTTAAGGTTATTATCTAATCAATTATGTCTTTGCATAATTTCTGTCGTATATATAATGAATTAATACCCATAAACTGAGAATTCACAAAAACGTGGAAAAACGGCAAAATATTGCCTAATTCGATGATATTTTGTTTAAATCACATAAAGGAAAAAAGGATGATAAACGTCAAAATATTGCTAAATTCGATGATTTTTCGTACGAAACAAAATGCAAGAAAACTTGCTTGAAATGCAATATTATGCGAAATTCTGAGATTTGAAGGTCAAATCACATATCGTTATACTACATGAAATAGTATCGAAATATTGGTAAAAATGAATATATTTACGTAATATCAAACTACATGAAAAACGTTAAAAAAGTCACTATATAAAAATATTTGAGGATTTTAACTTCAAATCATAGAGCGAGGTTTCGCATTATTTAGATCCAAGAAAAGACATATGACAATGTTGTTTCCAATACAAATGATAAAAATCAATGTGTTTTCATTAGAATTAACTAAAATGTTCCTGATTTTCCGTTTATATTACCGATGGAAGATGTACACGAAAACATCTCTATTCCGGCTGAAACGTCGATATATGCAATAAAAACCGAACTTCTCCCCCTTTTCAATATCTTACTCAGTATTTTAACGAGAAACAATTAGTTGATTGAAAATGAAGTATTTAAGGGAAGTATTTAAATGAAGCATTAAAATGAAGTATTTAAATGAAGTATTTAAAGTATTTAATTTAATCTAATCAATTATGTCTTTGCATAATTTCTATCGTATATATAATGAATTAATACCTATAAACAGAGAATTCACAAAAACGTGGAAAAACGGCAAAATATTGCCTAATTCGATGATATTTTGTTTAAATCACATAAAGGAAAAGGGGATGATAAACGTCAAAATATTGCTAAATTCGATGATTTTTCGTACGAAACAAAATGCAAGAAAACTTGCTTGAAATGCAATATTATGCGAAATTCTGAGATTTGAAGGCCAAATCACATATCGTTATACTACATGAAATAGTATCGAAATATTGGTAAAAATGAATACATTTACGTAATATCAAACTACATGAAAAACGTGAAAAAAGTCACTATTTAACCATATTTGAGGATTTTAACTTCAAATCATAGAGCGAGGTTTCGAATTATTTAGATCCAAGAAAAGACATATGACAATGTTGTTTCCAATACAAATGATAAAAATCAATGTGTTTTCATTAGAATTAACTAAAATGTTCCTGATTTTCCGTTTATATTACCGATGGAAGATGTACACGAAAACATCTCTATTCCGGCTGGAACGTCGATATATGCAATAAAAACCAAACTTCTCCCCTTTTCAATATCTTACTCAGTATTTCAACGAGAAACAATTAGTTGATTGAAAATGAAGTTTTTAAGGTTATTATCTAATCAATTATGTCTTTGCATAATTTCTATCGTATATATAATGAATTAATACCCATAAACTGAGAATTCACAAAAACGTGGAAAAACGGCAAAATATTGCCTAATTCGATGATATTTTGTTTAAATCACATAAAGGAAAAAAGGATGATAAACGTCAAAATATTGCTAAATTCGATGATTTTTCGTACGAAACAAAATGCAAGAAAACTTGCTTGAAATGCAATATTATGCGAAATTCTGAGATTTGAAGGCCAAATCACATATTGTTATACTACATGAAATAGTATCGAAATGTTGGTAAAAATGAATATATTTACGTAATATCAAACTACATGAAAAACGTTAAAAAAGTCACTATATAACCATATTTGAGGATTTTAACTTCAAATCATAAAGCGAGGTTTCGTATTATTTAGATCCAAGAAAAGACATATGACAATGTTGTTTCCAATACAAATGATAAAAAAACAATGTGTTTTCATTAGAATTAACTAAAATGTTCTTGATTTTCCGTTTATATTACCGATGGAAGATGTACACGTAAAACCGCACTAATCCGGCTGAAACGTCGATATATGCATTAAAAACCGAACTTCTCACTTTTTCAATATCTTACTCAGTATTTAAACGAGAAACAATTAGTTTATTGAAAATGAAGTATTTAAGGTTATTATCTAGTCAATTATGTGTTTGCATCATTTTTATCGTATATTTAATGAATTAATAACAATCAACTGAAAATTCACAAAAACGTGGAAAAACGGCAAAATATTGCCTAATTCGATGATATTTTGTTTAAATCACATAAAGGAATAGGGGATGATAAACGTCAAAATACTGCTAAGTACGAGGATTTTTCGTACGAAACTAATTGCAAGAAAACTTGCTTAAAATGCAATATTATGCGAAATTCTGAGATTTGAAGGCCAAATCACATATCGTGATACTACATGAAATAGTATCGAAATATTGGTAAAAATTAATATATTTACGTAATATCAAACTACATGAAAAACGTGAAAAAAGTCACTATTTAACCATATTTGAGGATTTTAACTTCAAATCATAGAGCGAGGTTTCGTATTATTTAGATCCAAGAAAAGACATATGACAATGTTGTTTCCAATACAAATGATAAAAATCAATGTGTTTTCATTAGAATTAACTAAAATGTTCCTGATTTTCCGTTTATATTACCGATGGAAGATGTACACGAAAACATCTCTATTCCGGCTGGAACGTCGATATATGCAATAAAAACCAAACTTCTCCCCTTTTCAATATCTTACTCAGTATTTCAACGAGAAACAATTAGTTGATTGAAAATGAAGTATTTAAGGTTATTATCTAATCAATTATGTCTTTGCATAATTTCTGTCGTATATATAATGAATTAATACCCATAAACTGAGAATTCACAAAAACGTGGAAAAACGGCAAAATATTGCCTAATTCGATGATATTTTGTTTAAATCACATAAAGGAAAAAAGGATGATAAACGTCAAAATATTGCTAAATTCGATGATTTTTCGTACGAAACAAAATGCAAGAAAACTTGCTTGAAATGCAATATTATGCGAAATTCTGAGATTTGAAGGTCAAATCACATATCGTTATACTACATGAAATAGTATCGAAATATTGGTAAAAATGAATATATTTACGTAATATCAAACTACATGAAAAACGTTAAAAAAGTCACTATATAAAAATATTTGAGGATTTTAACTTCAAATCATAGAGCGAGGTTTCGCATTATTTAGATCCAAGAAAAGACATATGACAATGTTGTTTCCAATACAAATGATAAAAATCAATGTGTTTTCATTAGAATTAACTAAAATGTTCCTGATTTTCCGTTTATATTACCGATGGAAGATGTACACGAAAACATCTCTATTCCGGCTGAAACGTCGATATATGCAATAAAAACCGAACTTCTCCCCCTTTTCAATATCTTACTCAGTATTTTAACGAGAAACAATTAGTTGATTGAAAATGAAGTATTTAAGGGAAGTATTTAAATGAAGCATTAAAATGAAGTATTTAAATGAAGTATTTAAAGTATTTAATTTAATCTAATCAATTATGTCTTTGCATAATTTCTATCGTATATATAATGAATTAATACCTATAAACAGAGAATTCACAAAAACGTGGAAAAACGGCAAAATATTGCCTAATTCGATGATATTTTGTTTAAATCACATAAAGGAAAAGGGGATGATAAACGTCAAAATATTGCTAAATTCGATGATTTTTCGTACGAAACAAAATGCAAGAAAACTTGCTTGAAATGCAATATTATGCGAAATTCTGAGATTTGAAGGCCAAATCACATATCGTTATACTACATGAAATAGTATCGAAATATTGGTAAAAATGAATACATTTACGTAATATCAAACTACATGAAAAACGTTAAAAAAGTCACTATATAACCATATTTGAGGATCTTAACTTCAAATCATAGAGCGAGGTTTCGTATTATTTAGATCCAAGAAAAGACATATGACAATGTTGTTTCCAATACAAATGATAAAAAAACAATGTGTTTTCATTAGAATTAACTAAAATGTTCTTGATTTTCCGTTTATATTACCGATGGAAGATGTACACGTAAAACCGCACTAATCCGGCTGAAACGTCGATATATGCAATAAAAACCGAACTTCTCCCCTTTTCAATATCTTACTCAGTATTTAAACGAGAAACAATTAGTTTATTGAAAATGAAGTATTTAAGGTTATTATCTAGTCAATTATGTGTTTGCATCATTTTTATCGTATATTTAATGAATTATTAACAATCAACTGAAAATTCACAAAAACGTGGAAAAACGGCAAAATATTGCCTAATTCGATGATATTTTGTTTAAATCACATAAAGGAATAGGGGATGATAAACGTCAAAATACTGCTAAATACGAGGATTTTTCGTACGAAACTAAATGCAAGAAAACTTGCTTAAAATGCAATATTATGCGAAATTCTGAGATTTGAAGGCCAAATCACATATCGTGATACTACATGAAATAGTATCGAAATATTGGTAAAAATTAATATATTTACGTAATATCAAACTACATGAAAAACGTGAAAAAAGTCACTATATAACCATATTTGAGGATTTTAACTTCAAATCATTGAGCGAGGTTTCGTATTATTTAGATCTAAGAAAAGACATATGACAATGTTGTTTCCAATACAAATGATAAAAATCAATGTGTTTTCATCAGAATTAACTAAAATGTTCCTGATTTTTCGTTTATATTACCGATGGAAGATGTACACGAAAATATCTCTATTCCGGCTGAAACGTCAATATATGCAATAAAAACCGAACTTCTCACCTTTTCAATTTCTTACTCAGTATTTTAACGAGAAACAATTAGTTGATTAAAAATGAAGTATTTAAGGGTATTATCTAATCAATTATGTCTTTGCATAATTTCTATCGTATATATAATGAATTAATACCTATAAACTGAGAATTCACAAAAACGTGGAAAAACGGCAAAATATTGCCTAATTCGATGATATTTTGTTTAAATCACATAAAGGAAAAGGGGATGATAAACGTCAAAATATTGCTAAATTCGATGATTTTTCGTACGAAACAAAATGCAAGAAAACTTGCTTGAAATGCAATATTATGCGAAATTCTGAGATTTGAAGGCCAAATCACATATCGTTATACTACATGAAATAGTATCGAAATATTGGTAAAAATGAATATATTTACGTAATATCAAACTACATGAAAAACGTTAAAAAAGTCACTATATAACCATATATGAGGATTTTAACTTCAAATCATAGAGCGAGGTTTCGTATTATTTAGATCCAAGAAAAGACATATGACAATGTTGTTTCCAATACAAATGATAAAAATCAATGTGTTTTCATTAGAATTAACTAAAATGTTCCTGATTTTCCGTTTATATTACCGATGGAAGATGTACACGAAAACATCTCTATTCCGGCTGAAACGTCGATATATGCAATAAAAACCGAACTTCTCCCCTTTTCAATATCTTACTCAGTTTTTTAACGAGAAACAATTAGTTGATTGAAAATGAAGTATTTAAGGGTATTATCTAATCAATTGTGTCTTTGCATAATTTCTATCGTATATATAATGAATTAATACCCATAAACTGAGAATTCACAAAAACGTGGAAAAACGGCAAAATCTTGCCTAATTCGATGATATTTTGTTTAAATCACATAAAGGAAAAAAGGATGATAAACGTCAAAATATTGCTAAATTCGATGATTTTTCGTACGAAACAAAATGCAAGAAAACTTGCTTGAAATGCAATATTATGCGAAATTCCGAGATTTGAAGGCCAAATCACATATCGTTATACTACATGAAATAGTATCGAAATATTGGTAAAAATGAATATATTTACGTAATATCAAACTACATGAAAAACGTTAAAAAAGTCACTATATAACCATATTTGAGGATTTTAACTTCAAATCATAGAGCGAGGTTTCGTATTATTTAGATCCAAGAAAAGACATATGACAATGTTGTTTCCAATACAAATGATAAAAAAACAATGTGTTTTCATTAGAATTAACTAAAATGTTCTTGATTTTCCGTTTATATTACCGATGGAAGATGTACACGTAAAACCGCACTAATCCGGCTGAAACGTCGATATATGCAATAAAAACCGAACTTCTCCCCTTTTCAATATCTTACTCAGTATTTAAACGAGAAACATTTAGTTTATTGAAAATAAAGTATTCAAGGTTATTATCTAGTCAATTATGTGTTTGCATCATTTTTATCGTATATTTAATGAATTATTAACAATCAACTGAAAATTCACAAAAACGTGGAAAAACGGCAAAATATTGCCTAATTCGATGATATTTTGTTTAAATCACATAAAGGAATAGGAGATGATAAACGTCAAAATACTGCAAAATACGAGGATTTATCGTACGAAACTAAATGCAAGAAAACTTGCTTAAAATGCAATTTAATGCGAAATTCTGAGATTTGAAGGCCAAATCACATATCGTGATACTACATGAAATAGTATCGAAATATTGGTAAAAATTAATATATTTACGTAATATCAAACTACATGAAAAACGTGAAAAAAGTCACAATTTAACCATATTTGAGGATTTTAACTTCAAATCATAGAGCGAGGTTTCGTATTATTTAGATCCAAGAAAAGACATATGACAATGTTGTTTCCAATACAAATGATAAAAATCAATGTGTTTTCATTAGAATTAACTAAAATGTTCCTGATTTTCCGTTTATATTACCGATGGAAGATGTACACGAAAACATCTCTATTCCGGCTGGAACGTCGATATATGCAATAAAAACCGAACTTCTCCCCTTTTCAATATCTTACTCAGTATTTCAACGAGAAACAATTAGTTGATTGAAAATGAAGTATTTAAGGGTATTATCTAATCAATTATGTCTTTGCATAATTTCTATCGTATATATAATGAATTAATACCCATAAACTGAGAATTCACAAAAACGTGGAAAAACGGCAAAATATTGCCTAATTCGATGATATTTTATTTAAATCACATAAAGGAAAAAAGGATGATAAACGTCAAAATATTGCTAAATTCGATGATTTTTCGTACGAAACAAAATGCAAGAAAACTTGCTTGAAATGCAATATTATGCGAAATTCTGAGATTTGAAGGCCAAATCACATATCGTTATACTACATGAAATAGTATCGAAATATTGGTAAAAATGAATATATTTACGTAATATCAAACTACATGAAAAACGTTAAAAAAGTCACTATATAACCATATTTGAGGATTTTAACTTCAAATCATAGAGCGAGGTTTCGTATTATTTAGATCCAAGAAAAGACATATGACAATGTTGTTTCCAATACAAATGATAAAAAAACAATGTGTTTTCATTAGAATTAACTAAAATGTTCTTGATTTTCCGTTTATATTACCGATGGAAGATGTACACGTAAAACCGCACTAATCCGGCTGAAACGTCGATATATGCAATAAAAACCGAACTTCTCCCCTTTTCAATATCTTACTCAGTATTTAAACGAGAAACAATTAGTTTATTGAAAATGAAGTATTTAAGGTTATTATCTAGTCAATTATGTGTTTGCATCATTTTTATCGTATATTTAATGAATTATTAACAATCAACTGAAAATTCACAAAAACGTGGAAAAACGGCAAAATATTGCCTAATTCGATGATATTTTGTTTAAATCACTTAAAGGAATAGGGGATGACAAACGTCAAAATACTGCTAAATACGAGGATTTATCGTACGAAACTAAATGCAAGAAAACTTGCTTAAAATGCAATATAATGCGAAATTCTGAGATTTGAAGGCCAAATCACATATCGTGATACTACATGAAATAGTATCGAAATATTAGTAAAAATTAATATATTTACGTAATATCAAACTACATGAAAAACGTGAAAAAAGTCACTATATAACCATATTTGAGGATTTTAACTTCAAATCATTGAGCGAGGTTTCGTATTATTTAGATCTAAGAAAAGACATATAACAATGTTGTTTCCAATACAAATGATAAAAATCAATGTGTTTTCATCAGAATTAACTAAAATGTTCCTGATTTTTCGTTTATATTACCGATGGAAGATGTACACGAAAATATCTCTATTCCGGCTGAAACGTCAATATATGCAATAAAAACCGAACTTCTCACCTTTTCAATTTCTTACTCAGTATTTTAACGAGAAACAATTAGTTGATTAAAAAAGAAGTATTTAAGGGTATTATCTAATCAATTATGTCTTTGCATAATTTCTATCGTATATATAATGAATTAATATGCATAGACTGAAAATTCACAAAAACGTGGAAAACGGCAAAGTATTGCCTAATACGATGATATTTTGTTTAAATCACATAATGGAAAAAAGGATGATAAACGTCAAAATATTGCTAAATTCGATGATTTTTCGTACGAAACAAAGTGCAAGAAAACTTGCTTAAAATGCAATATTATGCGAAATTCTGAGATTTGAAGGCCAAATCACATATCGTGATACTACATGAAATAGTATCGAAATATTGGTAAAAATTAATATATTTACGTAATATCAAACTACATGAAAAACGTGAAAAAAGTCGCGATTTAACCATATTTGAGGATTTTAACTTCAAATCATAGAGCGAGGTTTCGTATTATTTAGATCCAAGAAAAGACATATGACAATGTTGTTTCCAATACAAATGATAAAAATCAATGTGTTTTCATTAGAATTAACTAAAATGTTCCTGATTTTCCGTTTATATTACCGATGGAAGATGTACACGAAAACATCTCTATTCCGGCTGGAACGTCGATATATGCAATAAAAACCAAACTTCTCCCCTTTTCAATATCTTACTCAGTATTTCAACGAGAAACAATTAGTTGACTGAAAATGAAGTATTTAAGGGTATTATCTAATCAATTATGTCTTTGCATAATTTCTATCGTATATATAATGAATTAATACCCATAAACTGAGAATTCACAAAAACGTGGAAAAACGGCAAAATATTGCCTAATTCGATGATATTTTGTTTAAATCACATAAAGGAAAAAAGGATGATAAACGTCAAAATATTGCTAAATTCGATGATTTTTCGTACGAAACAAAATGCAAGAAAACTTGCTTGAAATGCAATATTATGCGAAATTCTGAGATTTGAAGGCCAAATCACATATCGTTATAATACATGAAATAGTATCGAAATATTGGTAAAAAAGAATATAATTACGTAATATCAAACTACATGAAAAACGTTAAAAAAGTCACTATATAACCATATTTGAGGATTTTAACTTCAAATCATAGAGCGAGGTTTCGTATTATTTAGATCCAAGAAAAGACATATGACAATGTTGTTTCCAATACAAATGATAAAAATCAATGTGTTTTCATTAGAATTAACTAAAATGTTCCTGATTTTCCGTTTATATTACCGATGGAAGATGTACACGAAAACATCTCTATTCCGGCTGAAATGTCGATATATGCAATAAAAACCGAACTTCTCCCCTTTTCAATATCTTACTCAGTATTTTAACGAGAAACAATTAGTTGATTGAAAATTAAGTATTTAAGGGAAGTATTTAAATGAAGTATTAAAATGAAGTATTTAAATGAAGTATTTAAATGAAGTATTTAAAGTATTTAATTTAATCTAATCAATTATGTCTTTGCATAATTTCTATCGTATATATAATGAATTAATACCCATAAACTGAGAATTCACAAAAACGTGGAAAACGGCAAAGTATTGCCTAATACGATGATATTTTGTTTAAATCACATAAAGGAAAAAAGGATGATAAACGTCAAAATATTGCTAAATTCGATGATTTTTCGTACGAAACAAAATGCAAGAAAACTTGCTTGAAATGCAATATTATGCGAAATTCTGAGATTTGAAGGCCAAATCACATATCGTTATACTACATGAAATAGTATCGAAATATTGGTAAAAATGAATATATTTACGTAATATCAAACTACATGAAAAGCGTTAAAAAAGTCACTATATAACCACATTTGAGGATTTTAACTTCAAATCATAGAGCGAGGTTTCGTATTATTTAGATCCAAGAAAAGACATATGACAATGTTGTTTCCAATACAAATGATAAAAAAAACAATGTGTTTTCATTAGAATTAACTAAAATGTTCTTGATTTTCCGTTTATATTACCGATGGAAGATGTACACGTAAAACCGCACTAATCCGGCTGAAACGTCGATATATGCAATAAAAACCAAACTTCTCCCCTTTTCAGTATCTTACTCAGTATTTAAACGAGAAACAATTAGTTTATTGAAAATGAAGTATTTAAGGTTATTATCTAGTCAATTATGTGTTTGCATCATTTTTATCTTATATTTAATGAATTATTAACAATCAACTGAAAATTCACAAAAACGTGGAAAAACGGCAAAATATTGCCTAATTCGATGATATTTTGTTTAAATCACATAAAGGAATAGGGGATGATAAACGTCAAAATACTGCTAAATACGATGATTTTTCGTACGAAACTAAATGCAAGAAAACTTACTTAAAATGCAATATTATGCGAAATTCTGAGATTTGAAGGCGAAATCACATATCGTGATACTACATGAAATAGTATCGAAATATTGGTACAAATTAATATATTTACGTAATATCAAACTACATGAAAAACGTGAAAAAAGTCACTATTTAAGCATATTTGAGGATTTTAACTTCAAATCATAGAGCGAGGTTTCGTATTATTTAGATCCAAGAAAAGACATATGACAATGTTGTTTCCAATACAAATGATAAAAATCAATGTGTTTTCATTAGAATTAACTAAAATGTTCCTGATTTTCCGTTTATATTACCGATGGAAGATGTACACGAAAACATCTCTATTCCGGCTGGAAGGTCGATATATGCAATAAAAACCGAACTTCTCCCCTTTTCAATATCTTACTCAGTATTTCAACGAGAAACAATTAGTTGATTGAAAATGAAGTATTTAAGGTTATTATCTAATCAATTATGTCTTTGCATAATTTCTATCGTATATATAATGAATTAATACCCATAAACTGAGAATTCACAAAAACGTGGAAAAACGGCAAAATATTGCCTAATTCGATGATATTTTGTTTAAATCACATAAAGGAAAAAAGGATGATAAACGTCAAAATATTGCTAAATTCGATGATTTTTCGTACGAAACAAAATGCAAGAAAACTTGCTTGCAATGCAATATTATGCGAAATTCTGAGATTTGATGGCCAAATCACATATCGTTATACTACATGAAATAGTATCGAAATATTGGTAAAAATGAATATATTTACGTAATATCAAACTACATGAAAAACGTTAAAAAAGTCACTATATAACCATATTTTAGGATTTTAACTTCAAATCATAGAGCGAGGTTTCGTATTATTTAGATCCAAGAAAAGACATATGACAATGTTGTTTCCAATACAAATGATAAAAATCAATGTGTTTTCATTAGAATTAACTAAAATGTTCCTGATTTTCCGTTTATATAACCGATGGAAGATGTACACGAAAACATCTCTATTCCGGCTGAAACGTCGATATATGCAATAAAAACCGAACTTCTCCCCTTTTCAATATCTTACTCAGTATTTTAACGAGAAACAATTAGTTGATTGAAAATGAAGTATTTAAGGGAAGTATTTAAATGAAGTATTAAAATGAAGTATTTAAATGAAGTATTTAAATGAAGTATTTAAAGTATTTAATTTAATCTAATCAATTATGTCTTTGCATAATTTCTATCGTATATATAATGAATTAATCCCCATAAACTGAGAATTCACAAAAACGTGGAAAAACGGCAAAATATTGCCTAATTCGATGATATTTTGTTTAAATCACATAAAGGAAAAAAGGATGATAAACGTCAAAATATTGCTAAATTCGATGATTTTTTCGTACGAAACAAAATGCAAGAAAACTTGCTTGAAATGCAATATTATGCGAAATTCTGAGATTTGAAGGCCAAATCACATATCGTTATACTACATGAAATAGTATCGAAATATTGGTAAAAATGAATATATTTACGTAATATCAAACTACATGAAAAACGTTAAAAAAGTCACTATATAACCACATTTGAGGATTTTAACTTCAAATCATAGAGCGAGGTTTCGTATTATTTAGATCCAAGAAAAGACATATGACAATGTTGTTTCCAATACAAATGATAAAAAAACAATGTGTTTTCATTAGAATTAACTAAAATGTTCTTGATTTCCGTTTATATTACCGATGGAAGATGTACACGTAAAACCGCACTAATCCGGCTGAAACGTCGATATATGCAATAAAAACCAAACTTCTCCCCTTTTTCAATATCTTACTCAGTATTTAAACGAGAAACAATTAGTTTATTGAAAATGAAGTATTTAAGGTTATTATCTAGTCAATTATGTGTTTGCATCATTTTTATCTTATATTTAATGAATTATTAACAATCAACTGAAAATTCACAAAAACGTTGAAAAACGGCAAAATATTGCCTAATTCGATGATATTTTGTTTAAATCACATAAAGGAATAGGGGATGATAAACGTCAAAATACTGCTAAATACGAGGATTTTTCGTACGAAACTAAATGCAAGAAAACTTACTTAAAATGCAATATTATGCGAAATTCTGAGATTTGAAGGCGAAATCACATATCGTGATACTACATGAAATAGTATCGAAATATTGGTACAAATTAATATATTTACGTAATATCAAACTACATGAAAAACGTGAAAAAGTCACTATTTAAGCATATTTGAGGATTTTAACTTCAAATCATAGAGCGAGGTTTCGTATTATTTAGATCCAAGAAAAGACATATGACAATGTTGTTTCCAATACAAATGATAAAAATCAATGTGTTTTCATTAGAATTAACTAAAATGTTCCTGATTTTCCGTTTATATTACCGATGGAAGATGTACACGAAAACATCTCTATTCCGGCTGAAACGTCGATATATGCAATAAAAACCGAACTTCTCCCCTTTTCAATATCTTACTCAGTATTTTAACGAGAAACAATTAGTTGATTGAAAATGAAGTATTTAAGGGTATTATCTAATCAATTGTGTCTTTGCATAATTTCTATCGTATATATAATGAATTAATACCCATAAACTGAGAATTCACAAAAACGTGGAAAAACGGCACAATTTTGCCTAATTCGATGATATTTTGTTTAAATCACATAAAGGAAAAAAGGATGATAAACGTCAAAATATTTCTAAATTCGATGATTTTTCGTACGAAACAAAATGCAAGAAAACTTGCTTGAAATGCAATATTATGCGAAATTCCGAGATTTGAAGGCCAAATCACATATCGTTATACTACATGAAATAGTATCGAAATATTGGTAAAAATAAATATATTTACGTAATATCAAACTACATGAAAAACGTTAAAAAAGTCACTATATAACCATATTTGAGGATTTTAACTTCAAATCATTGAGCGAGGTTTCGTATTATTTAGATCCAAGAAAAGACATATGACAATGTTGTTTCCAATACAAATGATAAAAAAACAATGTGTTTTCATTAGAATTAACTAAAATGTTCTTGATTTTCCGTTTATATTACCGATGGAAGATGTACACGTAAAACCGCACTAATCCGGCTGAAACGTCGATATATGCAATAAAAACCGAAACTTCTCCCCTTTTCAATATCTTACTCAGTATTTAAACGAGAAACATTTAGTTTATTGAAAATGAAGTATTCAAGGTTATTATCTAGTCAATTATGTGTTTGCCATCATTTTTATCGTATATTTAATGAATTATTAACAATCAACTGAAAATTCACAAAAACGTGGAAAAACGGCAAAATATTGCCTAATTCGATGATATTTTGTTTAAATCACATAAAGGAATAGGGGATGATAAACGTCAAAATACTGCTAAATACGAGGATTTATCGTACGAAACTAAATGCAAGAAAACTTGCTTAAAATGCAATATAATGCGAAATTCTGAGATTTGAAGGCCAAATCACATATCGTAATACTACATGAAATAGTATCGAAATATTGGTAAAAAATGAATGTATTATCGTAATGTCAAACTACATGAAAAAACGTTAAAAAAGTCACTATTTAACCATATTTGTTGATTTTAACTTCAAATCATAGAGCGAGGTTTCGTATTATTTAGATCCAAGAAAAGACATATGACAATGTAGTTTCCAATACAAATGATAAAAAACAATGTGTTTTCATTAGAATTAACTAAAAGGTTCTTGATTTTTCGTTTATATTACCGATGGAAGATGTACACGTAAAACCACACTAATCCGGCTGAAACGTCGATATATGCAATAAAAACCGAACTTTTCCCCTTTTCAATATCTTACTCAGTATTTTAACGAGAAACAAATAAATGATTGAAAATGAAGTATTTAAGGGTATTATCTAATCAATTATGTGTTTGCATAATTTCTATCGTATATATAATGAATTAATACCCATAAACTGAGAATTCACAAAAACGTGGAAAAACGGCAAAATATTGCCTAATTCGATGATATTTTGTTTAAATCACATAAAGGAAAAAAGGATGATAAACGTCAAAATATTGCTAAATTCGATGATTTTTCGTACGAAACAAAGTGCAAGAAAACTTGCTTAAAATGCAATATTATGCGAAATTCTGAGATTTGAAGGCCAAATCACATATCGTGATACTACATGAAATAGTATCGAAATATTGGTAAAAATTAATATATTTACGTAATATCAAACTACATGAAAAACGTGAAAAAAGTCGCTATTTAACCATATTTGAGGATTTTAACTTCAAATCATAGAGCGAGGTTTCGTATTATTTAGATCCAAGAAAAGACATATGACAATGTTGTTTCCAATACAAATGATAAAAATCAATGTGTTTTCATTAGAATTAACTAAAATGTTCCTGATTTTCCGTTTATATTACCGATGGAAGATGTACACGAAAACATCTCTATTCCGGCTGGAACGTCGATATATGCAATAAAAACCAAACTTCTCCCCTTTTCAATATCTTACTCAGTATTTCAACGAGAAACAATTAGTTGACTGAAAATAAAGTATTTAAGGGTATTATCTAATCAATTATGTCTTTGCATAATTTCTATCGTATATATAATGAATTAATACCCATAAACTGAGAATTCACAAAAACGTGGAAAAACGGCAAAATATTGCCTAATTCGATGATATTTTGTTTAAATCACATAAAGGAAAAAGGATGATAAACGTCAAAATATTGCTAAATTCGATGATTTTTCGTACGAAACAAAATGCAAGAAAACTTGCTTGAAATGCAATATTATGCGAAATTCTGAGATTTGAAGGCCAAATCACATATCGTTATAATACATGAAATAGTATCGAAATATTGGTAAAAAAGAATATAATTACGTAATATCAAACTACATGAAAAACGTTAAAAAAGTCACTATATAACCATATTTGAGGATTTTAACTTCAAATCATAGAGCGAGGTTTCGTATTATTTAGATCCAAGAAAAGACATATGACAATGTTGTTTCCAATACAAATGATAAAAATCAATGTGTTTTCATTTGAATTAACTAAAATGTTCCTGATTTTCCGTTTATATTACCGATGGAAGATGTACACGAAAACATCTCTATTCCGGCTGAAATGTCGATATATGCAATAAAAACCGAACTTCTCCCCTTTTCAATATCTTACTCAGTATTTTAACGAGAAACAATTAGTTGATTGAAAATTAAGTATTTAAGGGAAGTATTTAAATGAAGTATTAAAATGAAGTATTTAAATGAAGTATTTAAATGAAGTATTTACAGTATTTAATTTAATCTAATCAATTATGTCTTTGCATAATTTCTATCGTATATATAATGAATTAATACCCATAAACTGAGAATTCACAAAACGTGGAAAACGGCAAAGTATTGCCTAATACGATGATATTTTGTTTAAATCACATAAAGGAAAAAAGTATGATAAACGTCAAAATATTGCTAAATTCGATGATTTTTTCGTACGAAACAAAATGCAAGAAAACTTGCTTGAAATGCAATATTATGCGAAATTCTGAGATTTGAAGGCCAAATCACATATCGTTATACTTCATGAAATAGTATCGAAATATTGGTATAAATGAATATATTTACGTAATATCAAACTACATGAAAAACGTTAAAAAAGTCACTATATAACCACATTTGAGGATTTTAACTTCAAATCATAGAGCGAGGTTTCGTATTAATTTAGATCCAAGAAAAGACATATGACAATGTTGTTTCCAATACAAATGATAAAAAAACAATGTGTTTTCATTAGAATTAACTAAAATGTTCTTGATTTTCCGTTTATATTACCGATGGAAGATGTACACGTAAAACCGCACTAATCCGGCTGAAACGTCGATATATGCAATAAAAACCAAACTTCTCCCCTTTTCAATATCTTACTCAGTATTTAAACGAGAAACAATTAGTTTATTGAAAATGAAGTATTTAAGGTTATTATCTAGTCAATTATGTGTTTGCATCATTTTTATCTTATATTTAATGAATTATTAACAATCAACTGAAAATTCACAAAAACGTGGAAAAAACGGCAAAATATTGCCTAATTCGATGATATTTTGTTTAAATCACATAAAGGAATAGGGGATGATAAACGTCAAAATACTGCTAAATACGAGGATTTTTCGTACGAAACTAAATGCAAGAAAACTTACTTAAAATGCAATATTATGCGAAATTCTGAGATTTGAAGGCGAAATCACATATCGTGATACTACATGAAATAGTATCGAAATATTGGTACAAATTAATATATTTACGTAATATCAAACTACATGAAAAACGTGAAAAAAGTCACTATTTAAGCATATTTGAGGATTTTAACTTCAAATCATAGAGCGAGGTTTCGTATTATTTAGATCCAAGAAAAGACATATGACAATGTTGTTTCCAATACAAATGATAAAAATCAATGTGGTTTTCATTAGAATTAACTAAAATGTTCCTGATTTTCCGTTTATATTACCGATGGAAGATGTACACGAAAACATCTCTATTCCGGCTGGAAGGTCGATATATGCAATAAAAACCGAACTTCTCCCTTTTCAATATCTTACTCAGTATTTCAACGAGAAACAATTAGTTGATTGAAAATGAAGTATTTAAGGTTATTATCTAATCAATTATGTCTTTGCATAATTTCTATCGTATATATAATGAATTAATACCCATAAACTGAGAATTCACAAAAACATGGAAAAACGGCAAAATATTGCCTAATTCGATGATATTTTGTTTAAATCACATAAAGGAAAAAAAGGATGATAAACGTCAAAATATTGCTAAATTCGATGATTTTTCGTACGAAACAAAATGCAAGAAAACTTGCTTGCAATGCAATATTATGCGAAATTCTGAGATTTGATGGCCAAATCACATATCGTTATACTACATGAAATAGTATCGAAATATTGGTAAAAATGATATATTTACGTAATATCAAACTACATGAAAAACGTTAAAAAAGTCACTATATAACCATATTTGAGGATTTTAACTTCAAATCATAGAGCGAGGTTTCGTATTATTTAGATCCAAGAAAAGACATATGACAATGTTGTTTCCAATACAAATGATAAAAATCAATGTGTTTTCATTAGAATTAACTAAAATGTTCCTGATTTTCCGTTTATATAACCGATGGAAGATGTACACGAAAACATCTCTATTCCGGCTGAAACGTCGATATATGCAATAAAACCGAACTTCTCCCCTTTTCAATATCTTACTCAGTATTTTAACGAGAAACAATTAGTTGATTGAAAATGAAGTATTTAAGGGAAGTATTTAAATGAAGTATTAAAATGAAGTATTTAAATGAAGTATTTAAATGAAGTATTTAAAGTATTTAATTTAATCTAATCAATTATGTCTTTGCATAATTTCTATCGTATATATAATGAATTAATCCCCATAAACTGAGAATTCACAAAAACGTGGAAAAACGGCAAAATATTGCCTAATTCGATGATATTTTGTTTAAATCACATAAGGAAAAAAAGGATGATAAACGTCAAAATATTGCTAAATTCGATGATTTTTCGTACGAAACAAAATGCAAGAAAACTTGCTTGAAATGCAATATTATGCGAAATTCTGAGATTTGAAGGCCAAATCACATATCGTTATACTACATGAAATAGTATCGAAATATTGGTAAAAATGAATATATTTACGTAATATCAAACTACATGAAAAACGTTAAAAAGTCACTATATAACCACATTTGAGGATTTTAACTTCAAATCATAGAGCGAGGTTTCGTATTATTTAGATCCAAGAAAAGACATATGACAATGTTGTTTCCAACACAAATGATAAAAAACAATGTGTTTTCATTAGAATTAACTAAAATGTTCTTGATTTTCCGTTTATATACCGATGGAAGATGTACACGTAAAACCGCACTAATCCGGCTGAAACGTCGATATATGCAATAAAAACCAAACTTCTCCCCTTTTCAATATCTTACTCAGTATTTAAACGAGAAACAATTAGTTTATTGAAAATGAAGTATTTAAGGTTATTATCTAGTCAATTATGTGTTTGCATCATTTTTATCTTATATTTAATGAATTATTAACAATCAACTGAAAATTCACAAAAACGTGGAAAAACGGCAAAATATTGCCTAATTCGATGATATTTTGGTTTAAATCACATAAAGGAATAGGGATGATAAACGTCAAAATACTGCTAAATACGAGGATTTTTCGTACGAAACTAAATGCAAGAAAACTTACTTAAAATGCAATATTATGCGAAATTCTGAGATTTGAAGGCGAAATCACATATCGTGATACTACATGAAATAGTATCGAAATATTGGTACAAATTAATATATTTACGTAATATCAAACTACATGAAAAACGTGAAAAAAGTCACTATTTAAGCATATTTGAGGATTTTAACTTCAAATCATAGAGCGAGGTTTCGTATTATTTAGATCCAAGAAAAGACATATGACAATGTTGTTTCCAATACAAATGATAAAAATCAATGTGTTTTCATTAGAATTAACTAAAATGTTCCTGATTTTCCGTTTATATTACCGATGGAAGATGTACACGAAAACATCTCTATTCCGGCTGGAAGGTCGATATATGCAATAAAAACCGAACTTCTCCCCTTTTCAATATCTTACTCAGTATTTCAACGAGAAACAATTAGTTGATTGAAAATGAAGTATTTAAGGTTATTATCTAATCAATTATGTCTTTGCATAATTTCTATCGTATATATAATGAATTAATACCCATAAACTGAGAATTCACAAAAACGTGGAAAAACGGCAAAATATTGCCTAATTCGATGATATTTTGTTTAAATCACATAAAGGAAAAAAGGATGATAAACGTCAAAATATTGCTAAATTCGATGATTTTTCGTACGAAACAAAATGCAAGAAAACTTGCTTGCAATTCAATATTATGCGAAATTCTGAGATTTGATGGCCAAATCACATATCGTTATACTACATGAAATAGTATCGAAATATTGGTAAAAATGAATATATTTACGTAATATCAAACTACATGAAAAACGTTAAAAAAGTCACTATATAACCATATTTGAGGATTTTAACTTCAAATCATAGAGCGAGGTTTCGTATTATTTAGATCCAAGAAAAGACATATGACAATGTTGTTTCCAATACAAATGATAAAAATCAATGTGTTTTCATTAGAATTAACTAAAATGTTCCTGATTTTCCGTTTATATAACCGATGGAAGATGTACACGAAAACATCTCTATTCCGGCTGAAACGTCGATATATGCAATAAAAACCGAACTTCTCCCCTTTTCAATATCTTACTCAGTATTTTAACGAGAAACAATTAGTTGATTGAAAATGAAGTATTTAAGGGAAGTATTTAAATGAAGTATTAAAATGAAGTATTTAAATGAAGTATTTAAATGAAGTATTTAAAGTATTTAATTTAATCTAATCAATTATGTCTTTGCATAATTTCTATCGTATATATAATGAATTAATCCCCATAAACTGAGAATTCACAAAAACGTGGAAAAACGGCAAATATTGCCTAATTCGATGATATTTTGTTTAAATCACATAAAGGAAAAAAGGATGATAAACGTCAAAATATTGCTAAATTCGATGATTTTTCGTACGAAACAAAATGCAAGAAAACTTGTTTGAAATGCAATATTATGCGAAATTCTGAGATATGAAGGCCAAATCACATATCGTTATACTACATGAAATAATATCGAAATATTGGTAAAAATGAATATATTTACGTAATATCAAACTACATGAAAAACGTTAAAAAAGTCACTATATAACCATATTTGAGGATTTTAACTTCAAATCATAGAGCGAGGTTTCGTATTATTTAGATCCAAGAAAAGACATATGACAATGTAGTTTCCAATACAAATGATAAAAAACAATGTGTTTTCATTAGAATTAACTAAAAGGTTCTTGATTTTCCGTTTATATTACCGATGGAAGATGTACACGTAAAACCACACTAATCCGGCTGAAACGTCGATATATGCAATAAACCCGAACTTTTCCCCTTTTCAATATCTTACTCAGTATTTAACGAGAAACAAATAGATGATTGAAAATGAAGTATTTAAGGGTATTATCTAATCAATTATGTGTTTGCATCATTTTTATCGTATATATAATGAATTAATATGCATAGACTGAAAATTCCACAAAAACGTGGAAAACGGCAAAGTATTGCCTAATACGATGATATTTTGTTTAAATCACATAATGGAAAAAGGATGATAAACGTCAAAATATTGCTAAATTCGATGATTTTTTCGTACGAAACAAAGTGCAAGAAAACTTGCTTAAATGCAATATTATGCGAAATTCTGAGATTTGAAGGCCAAATCACATATCGTTATACTACATGAAATAGTATCGAAATATTGGTAAAATGAATATATTTACGTAATATCAAACTACATGAAAAACGTTAAAAAAGTCACTATATAACCATATTTGAGGATTTTAACTTCAAATCATAGAGCGAGGTTCGTATTATTTAGATCCAAGAAAAGACATATGACAATGTTGTTTCCAATACAAATGATAAAAAAACAATGTGTTTTCATTAGAATTAACTAAAATGTTCTTGATTTTTCCGTTTATATTACCGATGGAAGATGTACACGTAAAACCGCACTAATCCGGCTGAAACGTCGATATATGCAATAAAAAACCAAACTTCTCCCCTTTTCAATATCTTACTCAGTATTTAAACGAGAAACAATTAGTTTATTGAAAATGAAGTATTTAGGTTAGTATCTAGTCAATTATGTGTTTGCATCATTTTTATCGTATATTTAATGAATTATTAACAATCAACTGAAAATTCACAAAAACGTGGAAAAACGGCAAAATATTGCCTAATTCGATGATATTTTGTTTAAATCACATAAGGAATAGGGGATGATAAACGTCAAAATACTGCTAAATACGAGGATTTATCGTACGAAACTAAATGCAAGAAAACTTGCTTAAAATGCAATATATTGCGAAATTCTGAGATTTGAAGGCGAAATCACAAATCGTGATACTACATGAAATAGTATCGAAATATTGGTAAAAATTAATATATTTACGTAATATCAAACTACATGAAAAACGTGAAAAAGTCACTATTTAACCATATTTGAGGATTTTAACTTCAAATCATAGAGCGAGGTTTCGTATTATTTAGATCTAAGAAAAGACATATAACAATGTTGTTTCCAATACAAATGATAAAAATCAATGTGTTTTCATTAGAATTAACTAAAATGTTCCTGATTTTTCGTTTATATTACCGATGGAAGATGTACACGAAACATCTCTATTCCGGCTGAAACGTCGATATATGCAATAAAAACCGAACTTCTCACCTTTTCAATATCTTACTCAGTATTTTAACGAGAAACAATTAGTTGATTAAAAATGAAGTAAATAAGGGTATTATCTAATCAATTATGTCTTTGCATAATTTCTATCGTATATATAATGAATTAATACCTATAAACTGAGAATTCACAAAAACGTGGAAAAAACGGCAAAATATTGCCTAATTCGATGATATTTTGTTTAAATCACATAAAGGAAAGGATAAACGTCAAAATATTGTTAAATTCGATGATTTTTCGTACGAAACAAAATGCAAGAAAACTTGCTTAAAATGCAATATTATGCGAAATTCTGAGATTTGAAGGCCAAATCACATATCGTAATACTACATGAAATAGTATCGAAATATTGGTAAAATGAATGTATTATCGTAATGTCAAACTACATGAAAAACGTTAAAAAAGTCACTATTTAACCATATTTGTTGATTTTAACTTCAAATCATAGAGCGAGGTTTCGTATTATTTAGATCCAAGAAAGACATATGACAATGTAGTTTCCAATACAAATGATAAAAAACAATGTGTTTTCATTAGAAATTAACTAAAAGGTTCTTGATTTTTCGTTTATATTACCGATGGAAGATGTACACGTAAAACCACACTAATCCGGCTGAAACGTCGATATATGCAATAAAAACCGAACTTTTCCCCTTTTCAATATCTTACTCAGTATTTTAACGAGAAACAAATAGATGATTGAAAATGAAGTATTTAAGGGTATTATCTAATCAATTATGTGTTTGCATCATTTTTATCGTATATATAATGAATTAATATGCATAGACTGAAAATTCACTAAAACGTGGAAAACGGCAAAGTATTGCCTAATATGATGATATTTTGTTTAAATCACATAAAGGAAAAAAGGATGATAAACGTCAAAATATTGCTAAATTCGATGATTTTTCGTACGAAACAAAATGCAAGAAAACTTGCTTGAAATGCAATATTATGCGAAATTCTGAGATTTGAAGGCCAAATCACATATCGTTATACTACATGAAATAGTATCGAAATATTGGTAAAAATGAAATATATTTACGTAATATCAAACTACATGAAAAACGTTAAAAAGTCACTATATAACCACATTTGAGGATTTTAACTTCAAATCATAGAGCGAGGTTTCGTATTATTTAGATCCAAGAAAAGACATATGACAATGTTGTTTCCAATACAAATGATAAAAAAACAATGTGTTTTCATTAGAATTAACTAAAATGTTCTTGATTTTCCGTTTATATTACCGATGGAAGATGTACACGTAAAACCGCACTAATCCGGCTGAAACGTCGATATATGCAATAAAAACCAAACTTCTCCCCTTTTCAATATCTTACTCAGTATTTAAACGAGAAACAATTAGTTTATTGTAAATGAAGTATTTAAGGTTATTATCTAGTCAATTATGGGTTTGCATCATTTTTATCGTATATTTAAAGAATTATTAACAATCAACTGAAAATTCACAAAAACGTGGAAAAACGGCAAAATATTGCCTAATTCGATGATATTTTGTTTAAATCACATAAAGGAATAGGGGATGATAAACGTCAAAATACTGCTAAATACGAGGATTTTTCGTACGAAACTAAATGCAAGAAAACTTACTTAAAATGCATATTATGCGAAATTCTGAGATTTGAAGGCGAAATCAAATATCGTGATACTACATGAAATAGTATCGAAATATTGGTAAAAATGAATATATTATCGTAATATCAAACTACATGAAAAACGTTAAAAAAGTCACTATTTAACCATATTTGTTGATTTTAACTTCAAATCATAGAGCGAGGTTTCGTATTATTTAGATCCAAGAAAAGACATATGACAATGTAGTTTCCAATACAAATGATAAAAATCAATGTGTTTTCATTAGAATTAACTAAAAGGTTCTTGATTTTCCGTTTATATTACCGATGGAAGATGTACACGTAAAACCACACTAATCCGGCTGAAACGTCGATATATGCAATAAAAACCGAACTTTTCCCCTTTTCAATATCTTACTCAGTATTTCAACGAGAAACAAATAGATGATTGAAAATGAAGTATTTAAGGGTATTATCTAATCAATTATGTGTTTGCATCATTTTTATCGTATATATAATGAATTAATATGCATAGACTGAAAATTCACAAAAACGTGGAAAACGGCAAGTATTGCCTAATACGATGATATTTTGTTTAAATCACATAAAGGAAAAAAGGATGATAAACGTTAAAATATTGCTAAATTCGATGATTTTCGTACGAAACAAAATGCAAGAAACTTGCTTAAAATGCAATATTATGCGAAATTCTGAGATTTGAAGGCCAAATCACATATCGTTATATTACATGAAATAGTATCGAAATATTGGTAAAAATGAATATATTTACGTAATATCAAACTACAAGAAAACGTTAAAAAAGTCACTATATAACCATATTTGAGGATTTTAACTTCAAATCATAGAGCGAGGTTTCGTATTATTTAGATCCAAGAAAAGACATATGACAATGTTGTTTCCAATACAAACGATAAAAATCAATGTGTTTTCATTAGAATTAACTAAAATGTTCCTGATTTTCCGTTTATATTACCGATGGAAGATGTACACGAAAACATCTCTATTCCGGCTGAAACGTCGATATATGCATTAAAAACCGAACTTCTCCCCTTTTCAATATCTTACTCAGTATTTAAACGAGAAACAATTAGTTTATTGAAAATGAAGTATTTAAGGTTATTATCTAGTCAATTATGTGTTTGCATCATTTTTATCGTATATTTAATGAATTATTAACAATCAACTGAAAATTCACAAAAACGTGGAAAAACGGCAAAATATTGCCTAATTCGATGATATTTTGTTTAAATCACATAAAGGAATAGGGGATGATAAACGTCAAAATACTGCTAAATACGAGGATTTATCGTACGAAACTAAATGCAAGAAAACTTGCTTAAATGCAATATTATGCGAAATTCTGAGATTTGAAGGCCAAATCACATATCGTGATACTACATGAAATAGTATTGAAATATTGGTAAAAATTAATATATTTACGTAATATCAAACTACATGAAAAACGTGAAAAAAGTCACTATTTAACCATATTTGAGGATTTTAAGTTCAAATCATAGAGCGAGGTTTCGTATTATTTAGATCCAAGAAAAAGACATATGACAATGTTGTTTCCAATACAAATGATAAAAATCAATGTGTTTTCATTAGAATTAACTAAAATGTTCCTGATTTTCCGTTTATATACCGATGGAAGATGTACACGAAAACATCTCTATTCCGGCTGGAAGGTCGATATATGCAATAAAAACCGAACTTCTCCCCTTTTCAATATCTTACTCAGTATTTCAACGAGAAACAATTAGTTGATTGAAAATGAAGTATTTAAGGTTATTATCTAATCAATTATGTCTTTGCATAATTTCTATCGTATATATAATGAATTAATACCCATAAACTGAGAATTCACAAAAACGTGGAAAAACGGCAAAATATTGCCTAATTCGATGATATTTTGTTTAAATCACATAAAGGAAAAAAGGATGATAAACGTCAAAATATTGCTAAATTCGATGATTTTTCGTACGAAACAAAATGCAAGAAAACTTGCTTGAAATGCAATATTATGCGAAATTCTGAGATTTGAAGGCCAAATCACATATCGTTATACTAGATGAAATAGTATCGAAATATTGGTAAAAATGAATATATTTACGTAATATCAAACTACATGAAAAACGTTAAAAAAGTCACTATATAACCACATTTGAGGATTTTAACTTCAAATCATAGAGCGAGGTTTCGTATTATTTAGATCAAAGAAAAGACATATGACAATGTTGTTTCCAATACAAATGATAAAAAAACAATGTGTTTCATTAGAATTAACTAAAATGTTCTTGATTTTCCGTTTATATTACCGATGGAAGATGTACACGTAAAACCGCACTAATCCGGCTGAAACGTCGATATATGCAATAAAAACCAAACTTCTCCCCTTTTCAATATCTTACTCAGTATTTAAACGAGAAACAATTAGTTTATTGAAAATGAAGTATTTAAGGTTATTATCTAGTCAATTATGGGTTTGCAATCATTTTGATCGTATATTTAAAGAATTATCAACAATCAACTGAAAATTCACAAAACGTGGAAAAACGGCAAAATATTGCCTAATTCGATGATATTTTGTTTAAATCACATAAAGGAATAGGGGATGATAAACGTCAAAATACTGCTAAATACGAGGATTTTTCGTACGAAACTAAATGCAAGAAAACTTACTTAAAATGCAATATTATGCGAAATTCTGAGATTTGAAGGCGAAATCAAATATCGTGATACTACATGAAATAGTATCGAAATATTGGTAAAAATGAATATATTATCGTAATATCAAACTACATGAAAAACGTTAAAAAAGTCACTATTTAACCATATTTGTTGATTTTAACTTCAAATCATAGAGCGAGGTTTCGTATTATTTAGATCCAAGAAAAGACATATGACAATGTAGTTTCCAATACAAATGATAAAAATCAATGTGTTTTCATTAGAATTAACTAAAAGGTTCTTGATTTTCCGTTTATATTACCGATGGAAGATGTACACGTAAAACCACACTAATCCGGCTGAAACGTCGATATATGCAATAAAAACCGAACTTTTCCCCTTTTCAATATCTTACTCAGTATTTCAACGAGAAAACAAATAGATGATTGAAAATGAAGTATTTAAGGGTATTATCTAATCAATTATGTGTTTGCATCATTTTTATCGTATATATAATGAATTAATATGCATAGACTGAAAATTCACAAAAACGTGGAAAACGGCAAAGTATTGCCTAATACGATGATATTTTGTTTAAATCACATAAAGGAAAAAAGGATGATAAACGTCAAAATATTGCTAAATTCGATGATTTTTCGTACGAAACAAAATGCAAGAAAACTTGCTTAAAATGGCAATATTATGCGAAATTCTGAGATTTGAAGGCCAAATCACATATCGTTATATTACATGAAATAGTATCGAAATATTGGTAAAAATGAATATATTTACGTAATATCAAACTACAAGAAAAACGTTAAAAAAGTCACTATATAACCATATTTGAGGATTTTAACTTCAAATCATAGAGCGAGGTTTCGTATTATTTAGATCCAAGAAAAGACATATGACAATGTTGTTTCCAATACAAACGATAAAAATCAATGTGTTTTCATTAGAATTAACTAAAATGTTCCTGATTTTCCGTTTATATTACCGATGGAAGATGTACACGAAAACATCTCTATTCCGGCTGAAACGTCGATATATGCATTAAAAACCGAACTTCTCCCCTTTTCAATATCTTACTCAGTATTTAAACGAGAAACAATTAGTTTATTGAAAATGAAGTATTTAAGGTTATTATCTAGTCAATTATGTGTTTGCATCATTTTATCGTATATTTAATGAATTATTAACAATCAACTGAAAATTCACAAAAACGTGGAAAAACGGCAAAATATTGCCTAATTCGATGATATTTTGTTTAAATCACATAAAGGAATAGGGGATGATAAACGTCAAAATACTGCTAAATACGAGGATTTATCGTACGAAACTAAATGCAAGAAAACTTGCTTAAAATGCAATATTATGCGAAATTCTGAGATTTGAAGGCCAAATCACATATCGTGATACTACATGAAATAGTATCGAAATATTGGTAAAAATTAATATATTTACGTAATATCAAACTACATGAAAAACGTGAAAAAAGTCACTATTTAACCATATTTGAGGATTTTAAGTTCAAATCATAGAGCGAGGTTTCGTATTATTTAGATCCAAGAAAAGACATATGACAATGTTGTTTCCAATACAAATGATAAAAATCAATGTGTTTTCATTAGAATTAACTAAAATGTTCCTGATTTTCCGTTTATATTACCGATGGAAGATGTACACGAAAACATCTCTATTCCGGCTGGAAGGTCGATATATGCAATAAAAACCGAACTTCTCCCCTTTTCAATATCTTACTCAGTATTTCAACGAGAAACAATTAGTTGATTGAAAATGAAGTATTTAAGGTTATTATCTAATCAATTATGTCTTTGCATAATTTCTATCGTATATATAATGAATTAATACCCATAAACTGAGAATTCCCAAAAACGTGGAAAAAACGGCAAAATATTGCCTAATTCGATGATATTTTGTTTAAATCACATAAAGGAAAAAAGGATGATAAACGTCAAAATATTGCTAAATTCGATGATTTTTCTTACGAAACAAAATGCAAGAAAACTTGCTTGCAATGCAATATTATGCGAAATTCTGAGATTTGATGGCCAAATCACATATCGTTATACTACATGAAATAGTATCGAAATATTGGTAAAAATGAATATATTTACGTAATATCAAACTACATGAAAAACGTTAAAAAAGTCACTATATAAACCATATTTGAGGATTTTAACTTCAAATCATAGAGCGAGGTTTCGTATTATTTAGATCCAAGAAAAGACATATGACAATGTTGTTTCCAATACAAATGATAAAAAATCAATGTGTTTTCAATAGAATTAACTAAAATGTTCCTGATTTTCCGTTTATATAACCGATGGAAGATGTACACGTAAAACCACACTAATCCGGCTGAAACGTCGATATATGCAATAAAAACCGAACTTTTCCCCTTTTCAATATCTTACTCAGTATTTTAACGAGAAACAAATAGATGATTGAAAATGAAGTATTTAAGGGTATTATCTAATCAATTATGTGTTTGCATCATTTTTATCGTATATATAATGAATTAATATGCATAGACTGAAAATTCACTAAAACGTGGAAAACGGCAAAGTATTGCCTAATACGATGATATTTTGTTTAAATCACATAAAGGAAAAAGGATGATAAACGTCAAAATATTGCTAAATTCGATGATTTTTCGTACGAAACAAAATGCAAGAAAACTTGCTTGAAATGCAATATTATGCGAAATTCTGAGATATGAAGGCCAAATCACATATCGTTATACTACATGAAATAGTATCGAAATATTGGTAAAAATGAATATATTTACGTAATATCAAACTACATGAAAAACGTTAAAAAAGTCACTATATAACCACATTTGAGGATTTTAACTTCAAATCATAGAGCGAGGTTTCGTATTATTTAGATCCAAGAAAAGACATATGACAATGTTGTTTCCAATACAAATGATAAAAAAACAATGTGTTTTCATTAGAATTAACTAAAATGTTCTTGATTTTCCGTTTATATTACCGATGGAAGATGTACACGTAAAACCGCACTAATCCGGCTGAAACGTCGATATATGCAATAAAAACCAAACTTCTCCCCTTTTCAATATCTTACTCAGTATTTAAACGAGAAACAATTAGTTTATTGAAAATGAAGTATTTAAGGTTATTATCTAGTCAATTATGGGTTTGCATCATTTTTATCGTATATTTAAAGAATTATTAACAATCAACTGAAAATTCACAAAAACGTGGAAAAACGGCAAAATATTGCCTAATTCGATGATATTTTGTTTAAATCACATAAAGGAATAGGGGATGATAAACGTCAAAATACTGCTAAATACGAGGATTTTTCGTACGAAACTAAATGCAAGAAAACTTACTTAAAATGCAATATTATGCGAAATTCTGAGATTTGAAGGCGAAATCAAATATCGTGATACTACATGAAATAGTATCGAAATATTGGTAAAAATGAATATATTATCGTAATATCAAACTACATGAAAAACGTTAAAAAAGTCACTATTAACCATATTTGTTGATTTTAACTTCAAATCATAGAGCGAAGTTTCGTATTATTTAGATCCAAGAAAAGACATATGACAATGTAGTTTCCAATACAAATGATAAAAATCAATGTGTTTTCATTAGAATTAACTAAAAGGTTCTTGATTTTCCGTTTATATTACCGATGGAAGATGTACACGTAAAACCACACTAATCCGGCTGAAACGTCGATATATGCAATAAAAACCGAACTTTTCCCCTTTTCAATATCTTACTCAGTATTTCAACGAGAAACAAATAGATGATTGAAAATGAAGTATTTAAGGGTATTATCTGATCAATTATGTGTTTGCATCATTTTTATCGTATATATAATGAATTAATATGCATAGACTGAAAATTCACAAAAACGTGGAAAACGGCAAAGTATTGCCTAATACGATGATATTTTGTTTAAATCACATAAAGGAAAAAAGGATGATAAACGTCAAAATATTGCTAAATTCGATGATTTTTCGTACGAAACAAAATGCAAGAAAACTTGCTTAAAATGCAATATTATGCGAAATTCTGAGATTTGAAGGCCAAATCACATATCGTTATACTACATGAAATAGTATCGAAATATTGGTAAAAATGAATATATTTACGTAATATCAAACTACAAGAAAAACGTTAAAAAAGTAACTATATAACCATATTTGAGGATT